>NW_026943866.1:5000-10000 GCF_035594765.1 Anolis carolinensis
ATCTGTTTTATATGAATTGTTGTTTTGTACACTGTTTTTAGGCATTGAATTTTTGCCTATTTATTGTAAGCCGCCTTGAGTCCCCCCTGGGAGAAAGGCAGGGTAAAAATGATGCAAATAAATAACTAAATAAATAAATAAAGGTGAGGTATAAGTTTCATAAATAAATAAATAGGATGCTAGCTGTTAAGCAGCCAGCGAGAGAGTCCATGTCCTCTTGACGTCGCCTTCATTGAATGTCCTGTGCATAAAAGGCCTTGAAGTTACAGACGCCTTTAGAAATCATTGACTGCCTTATTCCAATTCTATTGGAACTGTTGGTTATTTTTATTTATCAGTTGCAGATAAAGGAGCCGTGGTGGTGCAGTGGGTTAAACCCTTGTGCCAGATGGACTGCTGACCTAAAGGTTGGGTTGCTGACCTGAAGGTTGCCGGTTCGAATCCGTGAGATGGGATGAGCTCCCATCTGTCAGCTCTAGCTTGTGGGAACATGCGTGAAGACTCCCAGCAGGATGGTAACACATTCTGACATCGCTTGGACAACGTCTTTGTACATGGCCAAATCTCTCACACCAGAAGCGACTTGCAATATGTTCTCAAGTCGCTTCTGACACAATTTAAAAAATTGATTAGCAGCCCTGGCCTTACATTGTGTGAATTGAGTTTTCTTTTTCTTTCCATCAGTTTCCGATGCCATTCCTCTCCAGAGAGAGTGGAGCTTTGCTCGGACAAATGCGGTGCTCGCCTTGCTCTACCGCAAAGTAAGTCTTCCTTAATTGGGGTTTGACTGCAAGCATTTCACAGTCGTCCTGCTCCTTTTAAAAACTACCATATATACTCGAGTATAAGCCGACCCGAATATAAGCCACAAAAAAGTTTTGTTGTTTTGTGGATCGCCGTGATGCCATCACTCTTTTATATATATAGATCTATGTTTTGAGTTTACAACCTATGATGTGCACTTTGCTAATCTACTATTGCAACCTCACTGTTTTTAAATTCTATGTTTTTAATAAGTGTGTTTTTATTCTTTTTGGTTAATGTGCAAATATTACAATGGGTGCATGTTATTGTTTATTGATGTATTGAATATTGTTATTGTTTTGTATTTGATATTTCTGTGAGCCGCCCCGAGTCCCCTCTGGGGGAGATGGTGGCGAGATACAAATAAATGTATTATTATTATTATTATTACTATTATTATTATTATTATTAACCAGTTTTTACCACAAAAAAACTGGGAAAACATTGACTCCAGTATAAGCCGAGGGTGGTAAATTTCAGAAATAAAAATAGATACCAATAAAATTACATTAATTGAGGCATCAGTAGGTTAAATGTTTTTGAATATTTACATAAAGTTCAAATTTAAGATAAGACTGTCCAACTCTGATCAAATCATTATTCTCATCTTCTTCAGTGTAAATGTGCTTATGTATCCTTTTAATAATAATAGAGTAAAATAATACCTGAAATAATAGTAATAATAATAATAAATACAGGAAAATAATACATGTAATAATAGAGTAAAATAATAAATGCAATAATAGTAATAATAATAATTATAATAAGATCAGAGTGAAATAATAAATGTAATAATAATAATAATAGAGTAAAATAATAATAATAATAATAATAATAATAATAATAATAATTTTATTTTTATACCCCGCCACCATCTCCCCAGAGGGACTCGGGGCGGCTCACAGATATAAAACCAGCATACAGAGTATCAAATACAAAAAACACAAAAATAAAATTAAAAGGCATAAAATAAAATCACAGTCATTATAAAACACATGATAAAACACAGCAATACCCTAGCACTCAAGACCTAGCTCTTTACTAGAGCTTTTAATCTATGTTAATTTTATCAATATTTGTATGTATGTATTTTTATCCTTTACAATTTTATCTTGTAAATCGCCTAGAGCATCTTGGATGGAGGGCGATTAATAAGTAATTAAATGATGATGATGATGATGATGATGATGATGATGGTTAATAAAATCATACAATGGATTGGGCAAAGTGCACTGAGTGAAAAAACAACAAAACCCAAAACAAAACAACAACAAAAAAGAGAAAATGGAAAAGCAAAGGAAAAATAAATGCAATACAGTAGAATCTCACTTATCCAACACTCACTTATCCAACGTTCTGGATTATCCAACACATTTTTGTAGTCAATGTTTTCAATATATCATGATATTTTGGTGCTAAATTCGTAAATACAGTAATTACTACATAGCATTAATGTGTAATGAACTACTTTTTCTGTCAAATTTGTTGTATAACATGATGTTTTGGTGCTTAATTAGTAAAATCATAAACTATTTTGATGTTTAATATGCTTTTTCTTAATCTCTCCTTATTATCCAACTTATTCACTTATCCAACATTCTGCTGGCCCGTTTATGTTGGATGAGACTCTACTGTAGTAGCAACAATAATAGAGAAAAATAATAAATGTAATAATACCAATAATAATAGAGAAAAATAATAAATATACCATATATTCTTGAGTATAAGCTGACCCAAATATAAGCCATCCAGGACTCTCACCTGAGTATAAGCCGAGGGGTCTTTTTCAGTCTTAAAAAAAGGGCTGAAAAACTAGGCTTATACTCGAGTATATACAGTATACTGCTTTTGCTCAATAAAACTACAAAAGACTGTCAATAGCAAGGTGAACTATTCTGAGGTGCGACACCCCTCAACCACTTTGGCCTCCAACCAAACATAACACTGCTCACTCAGGAGCAAACTATCTGCTGACTCTTGAGATGGTTTTCCATCTTCCTTGCTTGGATGGTGAAAGGCGTTTCTGGCTTTGTCTCCCCTTGTAGTTGTTTGTGCCCTTCAAGCCGGAGGAGTTGGTCCGCCATTTGCAGCACGTCCTGGAGACGAGCGAAGTCAACTGGCATCACGTCCTCTCCTGCGTTTCCACGCTGCTGGTCTGCCAGTCGGGAGCCGCACCACTGATTAAAGGTAGATACCGAGTCCGTGGTTGGATCGGACTTTGGCATTTTGAGCCCACATACTGTTTTGTTTTCACTTTGGGAAAAAGGTGGGAGACGTGTGTGTTATGGGGAAGTCTTTTTCCCAGACTTCCTGAGCCATCTGCTGAAGAAAGGCTTTGAGGACTATGACTTGGAAAGCATGATGACGGCGTTCCTGATCGCGCGCCAGGCTGGCCTGGAGGGTCCTGCCGTTTTCATGCCTTACGCAGAATGGTTTAAGGTAAGAGCCTAAGATAGATCATGAGTTCTGACATTAAATTGCCTCATTTATGGTCCTAACCATACAGGTTTGCATTGGCGGACCCAAAGAGACATCTCAGGAATTTGCTATGTCCTCTGCCACAATTACCCATTGAATTTTGACTTGTGAGTTTTAACCTGCTTTATACTAGTGTGGTCTTGTGAGTATTTTTTTTTTGGCCCAGTTCCTTTTAGGAGCCAATCCTGGATTTTACTAAAGTATGACTATTTTACCGTGTTTCCCCGAAAATAAGACAGTGTCTTATATTATTTTTTACTCCCAAAGATGCGCTAGGTCTTATTTTCAGGGGATGTCTTATTTTTCTATGAAGAAGAATTCATATCCATTGTTGAACAAAAAAAAATGAACATTTATTCTATACTGTACAGAAGTTGTCATCACAAACCAACATAACTAAACCAGACAAACTGTGACCCCTGTCAAGAATTTCTTGTTACTACCATTATTTACATATACAACTGGTATGTAAGCCGCCCCAAGTCCCTCTGGGGAGATGGAGGCGGGGTATAAAAATAAAATAATAATAATAATTATTATTTTATTTTATTGTATGACGCAGCAAACAAGATAGATATGCTGGATTTCGTATCACAAAATCACAAGTCAAACACTTCCCAAGTGTCTAGGACTGTGTGATGTATTTATTATTATTATTATTATTATTATTATTATTATTATTATTATTATTATTTTATTATGACACAGCAAACAAGATAGATATGCTGGATTTCGTATTGCAAAATCACAAGTCGAACACTTCCCAAGTGTCTAGGACTGTGTGATACATTATTATTATTATTATTATTATGTACATTTACCAACCCTGCATGCTACGGTGTTTTGTTTGACGGGCGCCGGGCATGCTTCCAAACAAAAACTTTGCTAGGTCTTACTTTCAGGGGAGGCCTTATATTTAGCAATTTAGCAAAACCTCTACTAGGTCTTATTTTTTGGGGATGTCTTACTTTCAGGGAAACAGGGTATGTGATCTTATTAGTTTTTATGATCTATTCTATTGTTGATTGATTTGTTTTATTGTTGTGTTTTTACATTGTTTGTTTATCCTGGGCTTGGCCCCATGTAAGCCGCCCCAAGTCCCTTTGGGGAGATGGGGCTGGGTATAAAAATAAAAATAAAATAATAAGAATAATTATTATTGTATGTTATATCATCATCATCATCTATCACCTGTGGCCGAGTATGATTGTCTTCCAAGACTTGGTAGTGGGTCTTCAAATAGCTGTAAAGGCCTATTCTGGATCCGCATAGTCTTTTGCAGTTTTTGTGTGTGTCAGGAGCAACTTGAGAAACTGCAAGTTGCTTCTGATGTGAGAGAATTCGTTGTCTGCAAGGATGTTGCCCAGAGGTGAATGTTTTGATGTTTTACGATCCTTGTGGTTGGCTTATCTCATGTCCCTGCATGGGGAGCTGGAGTTGACAGAGGGAAGTCACCTGCTCTCCCGGCAACCTGTGGGTCAGCAGTCCTGCCGGCACAAGGATTTAGCCCATTGTGTCACCGGGGGCTCTATCTTTTGCATTGAGGACATACATTTCCAGATAGAAGGTGGTCCCGACAAGGGTTTGCTTGGGACGTATCTCTCTTTTCCCCTTCATTCGTGCCTCTGCAAAATCCACAGCACTGTTGGTAACAGCTGACCTCCAGTTCCAATGATCGAAAGTCAGGGCTTCCTAGTTCTCTCGCCATGTTCCTGCCA
>NW_026943866.1:12500-17500 GCF_035594765.1 Anolis carolinensis
AGCAGTTCGAAAACATGCCAATGTGAGTAGATCAATAGGTCTGGCGGGAAGGTAAGGGCGTTCCATGCAGTCATGCCGGCCACATGACCTTGGAGGTGTCTATGGACAATGCCGGCTCTTCGGCTTAGAAATGGAGATGAGCACCAACCCCCAGAGTCGGACACGACTGGACTCAATGTCATGGGAAACATTTACCTTTACCTTTTTGTATGTTTTGAATTGTATTAGTCTTTGTTCAATTGTGAACCTCTTTGAGTTCCAATTTTGATATGGAAACAACAACAACAACAACAGGACACCAACTCTCCTAGGCTTCAGGAAAGCCTTAAAGACATGGTTGCGCACACAAGCTTTTAATGAATGAGAACATGGACTTTACATGACCTGTACCAAGACTTACGTTGAGAATTCTGGATGTGAATGGATTTTAATCTTGGATATGCTTAAAATTTTATATAATGTGATTTTATTTTGTAATGGTATCTGTTTTATATGAATTGTTGTTTTGTACACTGTTTTTAGGCATTGAATTTTTGCCTATTTATTGTAAGCCGCCTTGAGTCCCCCCTGGGAGAAAGGCAGGGTAAAAATGATGCAAATAAATAACTAAATAAATAAATAAAGGTGAGGTATAAGTTTCATAAATAAATAAATAGGATGCTAGCTGTTAAGCAGCCAGCGAGAGAGTCCATGTCCTCTTGACGTCGCCTTCATTGAATGTCCTGTGCATAAAAGGCCTTGAAGTTACAGACGCCTTTAGAAATCATTGACTGCCTTATTCCAATTCTATTGGAACTGTTGGTTATTTTTATTTATCAGTTGCAGATAAAGGAGCCGTGGTGGTGCAGTGGGTTAAACCCTTGTGCCAGATGGACTGCTGACCTAAAGGTTGGGTTGCTGACCTGAAGGTTGCCGGTTCGAATCCGTGAGATGGGATGAGCTCCCATCTGTCAGCTCTAGCTTGTGGGAACATGCGTGAAGACTCCCAGCAGGATGGTAACACATTCTGACATCGCTTGGACAACGTCTTTGTACATGGCCAAATCTCTCACACCAGAAGCGACTTGCAATATGTTCTCAAGTCGCTTCTGACACAATTTAAAAAATTGATTAGCAGCCCTGGCCTTACATTGTGTGAATTGAGTTTTCTTTTTCTTTCCATCAGTTTCCGATGCCATTCCTCTCCAGAGAGAGTGGAGCTTTGCTCGGACAAATGCGGTGCTCGCCTTGCTCTACCGCAAAGTAAGTCTTCCTTAATTGGGGTTTGACTGCAAGCATTTCACAGTCGTCCTGCTCCTTTTAAAAACTACCATATATACTCGAGTATAAGCCGACCCGAATATAAGCCACAAAAAAGTTTTGTTGTTTTGTGGATCGCCGTGATGCCATCACTCTTTTATATATATAGATCTATGTTTTGAGTTTACAACCTATGATGTGCACTTTGCTAATCTACTATTGCAACCTCACTGTTTTTAAATTCTATGTTTTTAATAAGTGTGTTTTTATTCTTTTTGGTTAATGTGCAAATATTACAATGGGTGCATGTTATTGTTTATTGATGTATTGAATATTGTTATTGTTTTGTATTTGATATTTCTGTGAGCCGCCCCGAGTCCCCTCTGGGGGAGATGGTGGCGAGATACAAATAAATGTATTATTATTATTATTATTATTATTATTATTATTATTATTATTATTATTATTAACCAGTTTTTACCACAAAAAAACTGGGAAAACATTGACTCCAGTATAAGCCGAGGGTGGTAAATTTCAGAAATAAAAATAGATACCAATAAAATTACATTAATTGAGGCATCAGTAGGTTAAATGTTTTTGAATATTTACATAAAGTTCAAATTTAAGATAAGACTGTCCAACTCTGATCAAATCATTATTCTCATCTTCTTCAGTGTAAATGTGCTTATGTATCCTTTTAATAATAATAGAGTAAAATAATACCTGAAATAATAGTAATAATAATAATAAATACAGGAAAATAATACATGTAATAATAGAGTAAAATAATAAATGCAATAATAGTAATAATAATAATTATAATAAGATCAGAGTGAAATAATAAATGTAATAATAATAATAATAGAGTAAAATAATAATAATAATAATAATAATAATAATAATAATAATAATAATTGTGCGGTTTTCTGGCATTGTGTATTTCTGCCGCTTCTGTGACTGTTCATTTGGGTTTTGATGATTCCGTAGCCCACTTGTCGATGGATGTCCAGAATCAGCAGCATCCACCGCGGTCCTTTTTATCCTGGGTGACGACCGAGCCAGTATAGACTTCGTTTGGGTTTGATTCTCCATAATGCTAATGGGTTAGGTGCTCTTGGTTGTGCTCCTCAGCTGAGGCCTCTCTGGCTTGGTTGGACCTGCCGGTAGTTACACTACCGCCAGCACAGCCCTCAGTCATCATGATTCATTGGAACTTATGCCTCAAGTACCACCTGCCAGCAGCAAAGAACTGGTGGGATCACAAACCTGCAAAAGTATTGGAAAATGAGCACGCAAAGATACTGTGGGACTTCCGAATCCAGACTGACAAAGTTCTGGAACACAACACACCAGACATCACAGTTGTGGAAAAGAACAAGGTTTGGATCATTGATGTTGCCATCCCAGGTGACAGTCGCATTGACGAAAAACAACAGGAAAAACTCAGCCGCTATCAGGACCTCAAGATTGAACTTCAAAGACTCTGGCAGAAACCAGTGCAGGTGGTCCCGGTGGTGATGGGCACACTGGGTGCCGTGCCAAAAGATCTCAGCCGGCATTTGGAAACAATAGACATTGACAAAATTACGATCTGCCAACTGCAAAAAGCCACCCTGCTGGGATCTGCACGCATCATCCGAAAATACATCACACAGTCCTAGACACTTGGGAAGTGTTCGACTTGTGATTTTGTGAAACGAAACCCAGCATATCTATCTTGTTTGCTGTGTCATACAACGTCGTTGTGTCAATAATAATAATAATAATAATAATTTTATTTTTATACCCCGCCACCATCTCCCCAGAGGGACTCGGGGCGGCTCACAGATATAAAACCAGCATACAGAGTATCAAATACAAAAAACACAAAAATAAAATTAAAAGGCATAAAATAAAATCACAGTCATTATAAAACACATGATAAAACACAGCAATACCCTAGCACTCAAGACCTAGCTCTTTACTAGAGCTTTTAATCTATGTTAATTTTATCAATATTTGTATGTATGTATTTTTATCCTTTACAATTTTATCTTGTAAATCGCCTAGAGCATCTTGGATGGAGGGCGATTAATAAGTAATTAAATGATGATGATGATGATGATGATGATGATGATGGTTAATAAAATCATACAATGGATTGGGCAAAGTGCACTGAGTGAAAAAACAACAAAACCCAAAACAAAACAACAACAAAAAAGAGAAAATGGAAAAGCAAAGGAAAAATAAATGCAATACAGTAGAATCTCACTTATCCAACACTCACTTATCCAACGTTCTGGATTATCCAACACATTTTTGTAGTCAATGTTTTCAATATATCATGATATTTTGGTGCTAAATTCGTAAATACAGTAATTACTACATAGCATTAATGTGTAATGAACTACTTTTTCTGTCAAATTTGTTGTATAACATGATGTTTTGGTGCTTAATTAGTAAAATCATAAACTATTTTGATGTTTAATATGCTTTTTCTTAATCTCTCCTTATTATCCAACTTATTCACTTATCCAACATTCTGCTGGCCCGTTTATGTTGGATGAGACTCTACTGTAGTAGCAACAATAATAGAGAAAAATAATAAATGTAATAATACCAATAATAATAGAGAAAAATAATAAATATACCATATATTCTTGAGTATAAGCTGACCCAAATATAAGCCATCCAGGACTCTCACCTGAGTATAAGCCGAGGGGTCTTTTTCAGTCTTAAAAAAAGGGCTGAAAAACTAGGCTTATACTCGAGTATATACAGTATACTGCTTTTGCTCAATAAAACTACAAAAGACTGTCAATAGCAAGGTGAACTATTCTGAGGTGCGACACCCCTCAACCACTTTGGCCTCCAACCAAACATAACACTGCTCACTCAGGAGCAAACTATCTGCTGACTCTTGAGATGGTTTTCCATCTTCCTTGCTTGGATGGTGAAAGGCGTTTCTGGCTTTGTCTCCCCTTGTAGTTGTTTGTGCCCTTCAAGCCGGAGGAGTTGGTCCGCCATTTGCAGCACGTCCTGGAGACGAGCGAAGTCAACTGGCATCACGTCCTCTCCTGCGTTTCCACGCTGCTGGTCTGCCAGTCGGGAGCCGCACCACTGATTAAAGGTAGATACCGAGTCCGTGGTTGGATCGGACTTTGGCATTTTGAGCCCACATACTGTTTTGTTTTCACTTTGGGAAAAAGGTGGGAGACGTGTGTGTTATGGGGAAGTCTTTTTCCCAGACTTCCTGAGCCATCTGCTGAAGAAAGGCTTTGAGGACTATGACTTGGAAAGCATGATGACGGCGTTCCTGATCGCGCGCCAGGCTGGCCTGGAGGGTCCTGCCGTTTTCATGCCTTACGCAGAATGGTTTAAGGTAAGAGCCTAAGATAGATCATGAGTTCTGACATTAAATTGCCTCATTTATGGTCCTAACCATACAGGTTTGCATTGGCGGACCCAAAGAGACATCTCAGGAATTTGCTATGTCCTCTGCCACAATTACCCATTGAATTTTGACTTGTGAGTTTTAACCTGCTTTATACTAGTGTGGTCTTGTGAGTATTTTTTTTTTGGCCCAGTTCCTTTTAGGAGCCAATCCTGGATTTTACTAAAGTATGACTATTTTACCGTGTTTCCCCGAAAATAAGACAGTGTCTTATATTATTTTTTACTCCCAAAGATGCGCTAGGTCTTATTTTCAGGGGATGTCTTATTTTTCTATGAAGAAGAATTCATATCCATTGTTGAACAAAAAAAAATGAACATTTATTCTA
>NW_026943866.1:22500-27500 GCF_035594765.1 Anolis carolinensis
AAAAAATTGATTAGCAGCCCTGGCCTTACATTGTGTGAATTGAGTTTTCTTTTTCTTTCCATCAGTTTCCGATGCCATTCCTCTCCAGAGAGAGTGGAGCTTTGCTCGGACAAATGCGGTGCTCGCCTTGCTCTACCGCAAAGTAAGTCTTCCTTAATTGGGGTTTGACTGCAAGCATTTCACAGTCGTCCTGCTCCTTTTAAAAACTACCATATATACTCGAGTATAAGCCGACCCGAATATAAGCCACAAAAAAGTTTTGTTGTTTTGTGGATCGCCGTGATGCCATCACTCTTTTATATATATAGATCTATGTTTTGAGTTTACAACCTATGATGTGCACTTTGCTAATCTACTATTGCAACCTCACTGTTTTTAAATTCTATGTTTTTAATAAGTGTGTTTTTATTCTTTTTGGTTAATGTGCAAATATTACAATGGGTGCATGTTATTGTTTATTGATGTATTGAATATTGTTATTGTTTTGTATTTGATATTTCTGTGAGCCGCCCCGAGTCCCCTCTGGGGGAGATGGTGGCGAGATACAAATAAATGTATTATTATTATTATTATTATTATTATTATTATTATTATTATTATTATTATTAACCAGTTTTTACCACAAAAAAACTGGGAAAACATTGACTCCAGTATAAGCCGAGGGTGGTAAATTTCAGAAATAAAAATAGATACCAATAAAATTACATTAATTGAGGCATCAGTAGGTTAAATGTTTTTGAATATTTACATAAAGTTCAAATTTAAGATAAGACTGTCCAACTCTGATCAAATCATTATTCTCATCTTCTTCAGTGTAAATGTGCTTATGTATCCTTTTAATAATAATAGAGTAAAATAATACCTGAAATAATAGTAATAATAATAATAAATACAGGAAAATAATACATGTAATAATAGAGTAAAATAATAAATGCAATAATAGTAATAATAATAATTATAATAAGATCAGAGTGAAATAATAAATGTAATAATAATAATAATAGAGTAAAATAATAATAATAATAATAATAATAATAATAATAATAATAATAATTGTGCGGTTTTCTGGCATTGTGTATTTCTGCCGCTTCTGTGACTGTTCATTTGGGTTTTGATGATTCCGTAGCCCACTTGTCGATGGATGTCCAGAATCAGCAGCATCCACCGCGGTCCTTTTTATCCTGGGTGACGACCGAGCCAGTATAGACTTCGTTTGGGTTTGATTCTCCATAATGCTAATGGGTTAGGTGCTCTTGGTTGTGCTCCTCAGCTGAGGCCTCTCTGGCTTGGTTGGACCTGCCGGTAGTTACACTACCGCCAGCACAGCCCTCAGTCATCATGATTCATTGGAACTTATGCCTCAAGTACCACCTGCCAGCAGCAAAGAACTGGTGGGATCACAAACCTGCAAAAGTATTGGAAAATGAGCACGCAAAGATACTGTGGGACTTCCGAATCCAGACTGACAAAGTTCTGGAACACAACACACCAGACATCACAGTTGTGGAAAAGAACAAGGTTTGGATCATTGATGTTGCCATCCCAGGTGACAGTCGCATTGACGAAAAACAACAGGAAAAACTCAGCCGCTATCAGGACCTCAAGATTGAACTTCAAAGACTCTGGCAGAAACCAGTGCAGGTGGTCCCGGTGGTGATGGGCACACTGGGTGCCGTGCCAAAAGATCTCAGCCGGCATTTGGAAACAATAGACATTGACAAAATTACGATCTGCCAACTGCAAAAAGCCACCCTGCTGGGATCTGCACGCATCATCCGAAAATACATCACACAGTCCTAGACACTTGGGAAGTGTTCGACTTGTGATTTTGTGAAACGAAACCCAGCATATCTATCTTGTTTGCTGTGTCATACAACGTCGTTGTGTCAATAATAATAATAATAATAATAATTTTATTTTTATACCCCGCCACCATCTCCCCAGAGGGACTCGGGGCGGCTCACAGATATAAAACCAGCATACAGAGTATCAAATACAAAAAACACAAAAATAAAATTAAAAGGCATAAAATAAAATCACAGTCATTATAAAACACATGATAAAACACAGCAATACCCTAGCACTCAAGACCTAGCTCTTTACTAGAGCTTTTAATCTATGTTAATTTTATCAATATTTGTATGTATGTATTTTTATCCTTTACAATTTTATCTTGTAAATCGCCTAGAGCATCTTGGATGGAGGGCGATTAATAAGTAATTAAATGATGATGATGATGATGATGATGATGATGATGGTTAATAAAATCATACAATGGATTGGGCAAAGTGCACTGAGTGAAAAAACAACAAAACCCAAAACAAAACAACAACAAAAAAGAGAAAATGGAAAAGCAAAGGAAAAATAAATGCAATACAGTAGAATCTCACTTATCCAACACTCACTTATCCAACGTTCTGGATTATCCAACACATTTTTGTAGTCAATGTTTTCAATATATCATGATATTTTGGTGCTAAATTCGTAAATACAGTAATTACTACATAGCATTAATGTGTAATGAACTACTTTTTCTGTCAAATTTGTTGTATAACATGATGTTTTGGTGCTTAATTAGTAAAATCATAAACTATTTTGATGTTTAATATGCTTTTTCTTAATCTCTCCTTATTATCCAACTTATTCACTTATCCAACATTCTGCTGGCCCGTTTATGTTGGATGAGACTCTACTGTAGTAGCAACAATAATAGAGAAAAATAATAAATGTAATAATACCAATAATAATAGAGAAAAATAATAAATATACCATATATTCTTGAGTATAAGCTGACCCAAATATAAGCCATCCAGGACTCTCACCTGAGTATAAGCCGAGGGGTCTTTTTCAGTCTTAAAAAAAGGGCTGAAAAACTAGGCTTATACTCGAGTATATACAGTATACTGCTTTTGCTCAATAAAACTACAAAAGACTGTCAATAGCAAGGTGAACTATTCTGAGGTGCGACACCCCTCAACCACTTTGGCCTCCAACCAAACATAACACTGCTCACTCAGGAGCAAACTATCTGCTGACTCTTGAGATGGTTTTCCATCTTCCTTGCTTGGATGGTGAAAGGCGTTTCTGGCTTTGTCTCCCCTTGTAGTTGTTTGTGCCCTTCAAGCCGGAGGAGTTGGTCCGCCATTTGCAGCACGTCCTGGAGACGAGCGAAGTCAACTGGCATCACGTCCTCTCCTGCGTTTCCACGCTGCTGGTCTGCCAGTCGGGAGCCGCACCACTGATTAAAGGTAGATACCGAGTCCGTGGTTGGATCGGACTTTGGCATTTTGAGCCCACATACTGTTTTGTTTTCACTTTGGGAAAAAGGTGGGAGACGTGTGTGTTATGGGGAAGTCTTTTTCCCAGACTTCCTGAGCCATCTGCTGAAGAAAGGCTTTGAGGACTATGACTTGGAAAGCATGATGACGGCGTTCCTGATCGCGCGCCAGGCTGGCCTGGAGGGTCCTGCCGTTTTCATGCCTTACGCAGAATGGTTTAAGGTAAGAGCCTAAGATAGATCATGAGTTCTGACATTAAATTGCCTCATTTATGGTCCTAACCATACAGGTTTGCATTGGCGGACCCAAAGAGACATCTCAGGAATTTGCTATGTCCTCTGCCACAATTACCCATTGAATTTTGACTTGTGAGTTTTAACCTGCTTTATACTAGTGTGGTCTTGTGAGTATTTTTTTTTTGGCCCAGTTCCTTTTAGGAGCCAATCCTGGATTTTACTAAAGTATGACTATTTTACCGTGTTTCCCCGAAAATAAGACAGTGTCTTATATTATTTTTTACTCCCAAAGATGCGCTAGGTCTTATTTTCAGGGGATGTCTTATTTTTCTATGAAGAAGAATTCATATCCATTGTTGAACAAAAAAAAATGAACATTTATTCTATACTGTACAGAAGTTGTCATCACAAACCAACATAACTAAACCAGACAAACTGTGACCCCTGTCAAGAATTTCTTGTTACTACCATTATTTACATATACAACTGGTATGTAAGCCGCCCCAAGTCCCTCTGGGGAGATGGAGGCGGGGTATAAAAATAAAATAATAATTATTATTATTATTTTATTTTATTGTATGACGCAGCAAACAAGATAGATATGCTGGATTTCGTATCACAAAATCACAAGTCAAACACTTCCCAAGTGTCTAGGACTGTGTGATGTATTTATTATTATTATTATTATTATTATTATTATTATTATTATTATTATTATTATTATTATTTTATTATGACACAGCAAACAAGATAGATATGCTGGATTTCGTATTGCAAAATCACAAGTCGAACACTTCCCAAGTGTCTAGGACTGTGTGATACATTATTATTATTATTATTATTATGTACATTTACCAACCCTGCATGCTACGGTGTTTTGTTTGACGGGCGCCGGGCATGCTTCCAAACAAAAACTTTGCTAGGTCTTACTTTCAGGGGAGGCCTTATATTTAGCAATTTAGCAAAACCTCTACTAGGTCTTATTTTTTGGGGATGTCTTACTTTCAGGGAAACAGGGTATGTGATCTTATTAGTTTTTATGATCTATTCTATTGTTGATTGATTTGTTTTATTGTTGTGTTTTTACATTGTTTGTTTATCCTGGGCTTGGCCCCATGTAAGCCGCCCCAAGTCCCTTTGGGGAGATGGGGCTGGGTATAAAAATAAAAATAAAATAATAAGAATAATTATTATTGTATGTTATATCATCATCATCATCTATCACCTGTGGCCGAGTATGATTGTCTTCCAAGACTTGGTAGTGGGTCTTCAAATAGCTGTAAAGGCCTATTCTGGATCCGCATAGTCTTTTGCAGTTTTTGTGTGTGTCAGGAGCAACTTGAGAAACTGCAAGTTGCTTCTGATGTGAGAGAATTCGTTGTCTGCAAGGATGTTGCCCAGAGGTGAATGTTTTGATGTTTTACGATCCTTGTGGTTGGCTTATCTCATGTCCCTGCATGGGGAGCTGGAGTTGACAGAGGGAAGT
>NW_026943866.1:32500-35000 GCF_035594765.1 Anolis carolinensis
TGATTCCGTAGCCCACTTGTCGATGGATGTCCAGAATCAGCAGCATCCACCGCGGTCCTTTTTATCCTGGGTGACGACCGAGCCAGTATAGACTTCGTTTGGGTTTGATTCTCCATAATGCTAATGGGTTAGGTGCTCTTGGTTGTGCTCCTCAGCTGAGGCCTCTCTGGCTTGGTTGGACCTGCCGGTAGTTACACTACCGCCAGCACAGCCCTCAGTCATCATGATTCATTGGAACTTATGCCTCAAGTACCACCTGCCAGCAGCAAAGAACTGGTGGGATCACAAACCTGCAAAAGTATTGGAAAATGAGCACGCAAAGATACTGTGGGACTTCCGAATCCAGACTGACAAAGTTCTGGAACACAACACACCAGACATCACAGTTGTGGAAAAGAACAAGGTTTGGATCATTGATGTTGCCATCCCAGGTGACAGTCGCATTGACGAAAAACAACAGGAAAAACTCAGCCGCTATCAGGACCTCAAGATTGAACTTCAAAGACTCTGGCAGAAACCAGTGCAGGTGGTCCCGGTGGTGATGGGCACACTGGGTGCCGTGCCAAAAGATCTCAGCCGGCATTTGGAAACAATAGACATTGACAAAATTACGATCTGCCAACTGCAAAAAGCCACCCTGCTGGGATCTGCACGCATCATCCGAAAATACATCACACAGTCCTAGACACTTGGGAAGTGTTCGACTTGTGATTTTGTGAAACGAAACCCAGCATATCTATCTTGTTTGCTGTGTCATACAACGTCGTTGTGTCAATAATAATAATAATAATAATAATTTTATTTTTATACCCCGCCACCATCTCCCCAGAGGGACTCGGGGCGGCTCACAGATATAAAACCAGCATACAGAGTATCAAATACAAAAAACACAAAAATAAAATTAAAAGGCATAAAATAAAATCACAGTCATTATAAAACACATGATAAAACACAGCAATACCCTAGCACTCAAGACCTAGCTCTTTACTAGAGCTTTTAATCTATGTTAATTTTATCAATATTTGTATGTATGTATTTTTATCCTTTACAATTTTATCTTGTAAATCGCCTAGAGCATCTTGGATGGAGGGCGATTAATAAGTAATTAAATGATGATGATGATGATGATGATGATGATGATGGTTAATAAAATCATACAATGGATTGGGCAAAGTGCACTGAGTGAAAAAACAACAAAACCCAAAACAAAACAACAACAAAAAAGAGAAAATGGAAAAGCAAAGGAAAAATAAATGCAATACAGTAGAATCTCACTTATCCAACACTCACTTATCCAACGTTCTGGATTATCCAACACATTTTTGTAGTCAATGTTTTCAATATATCATGATATTTTGGTGCTAAATTCGTAAATACAGTAATTACTACATAGCATTAATGTGTAATGAACTACTTTTTCTGTCAAATTTGTTGTATAACATGATGTTTTGGTGCTTAATTAGTAAAATCATAAACTATTTTGATGTTTAATATGCTTTTTCTTAATCTCTCCTTATTATCCAACTTATTCACTTATCCAACATTCTGCTGGCCCGTTTATGTTGGATGAGACTCTACTGTAGTAGCAACAATAATAGAGAAAAATAATAAATGTAATAATACCAATAATAATAGAGAAAAATAATAAATATACCATATATTCTTGAGTATAAGCTGACCCAAATATAAGCCATCCAGGACTCTCACCTGAGTATAAGCCGAGGGGTCTTTTTCAGTCTTAAAAAAAGGGCTGAAAAACTAGGCTTATACTCGAGTATATACAGTATACTGCTTTTGCTCAATAAAACTACAAAAGACTGTCAATAGCAAGGTGAACTATTCTGAGGTGCGACACCCCTCAACCACTTTGGCCTCCAACCAAACATAACACTGCTCACTCAGGAGCAAACTATCTGCTGACTCTTGAGATGGTTTTCCATCTTCCTTGCTTGGATGGTGAAAGGCGTTTCTGGCTTTGTCTCCCCTTGTAGTTGTTTGTGCCCTTCAAGCCGGAGGAGTTGGTCCGCCATTTGCAGCACGTCCTGGAGACGAGCGAAGTCAACTGGCATCACGTCCTCTCCTGCGTTTCCACGCTGCTGGTCTGCCAGTCGGGAGCCGCACCACTGATTAAAGGTAGATACCGAGTCCGTGGTTGGATCGGACTTTGGCATTTTGAGCCCACATACTGTTTTGTTTTCACTTTGGGAAAAAGGTGGGAGACGTGTGTGTTATGGGGAAGTCTTTTTCCCAGACTTCCTGAGCCATCTGCTGAAGAAAGGCTTTGAGGACTATGACTTGGAAAGCATGATGACGGCGTTCCTGATCGCGCGCCAGGCTGGCCTGGAGGGTCCTGCCGTTTTCATGCCTTACGCAGAATGGTTTAAGGTAAGAGCCTAAGATAGATCATGAGTTCTGACATTAAATTGCCTCATTTATGGTCCTAACCATACAGGTTTGCATTGGCGGACCCAAAGAGACATCTCAGGAATTTGCTATGTCC
>NW_026943866.1:40000-45000 GCF_035594765.1 Anolis carolinensis
TGTGCCAGATGGACTGCTGACCTAAAGGTTGGGTTGCTGACCTGAAGGTTGCCGGTTCGAATCCGTGAGATGGGATGAGCTCCCATCTGTCAGCTCTAGCTTGTGGGAACATGCGTGAAGACTCCCAGCAGGATGGTAACACATTCTGACATCGCTTGGACAACGTCTTTGTACATGGCCAAATCTCTCACACCAGAAGCGACTTGCAATATGTTCTCAAGTCGCTTCTGACACAATTTAAAAAATTGATTAGCAGCCCTGGCCTTACATTGTGTGAATTGAGTTTTCTTTTTCTTTCCATCAGTTTCCGATGCCATTCCTCTCCAGAGAGAGTGGAGCTTTGCTCGGACAAATGCGGTGCTCGCCTTGCTCTACCGCAAAGTAAGTCTTCCTTAATTGGGGTTTGACTGCAAGCATTTCACAGTCGTCCTGCTCCTTTTAAAAACTACCATATATACTCGAGTATAAGCCGACCCGAATATAAGCCACAAAAAAGTTTTGTTGTTTTGTGGATCGCCGTGATGCCATCACTCTTTTATATATATAGATCTATGTTTTGAGTTTACAACCTATGATGTGCACTTTGCTAATCTACTATTGCAACCTCACTGTTTTTAAATTCTATGTTTTTAATAAGTGTGTTTTTATTCTTTTTGGTTAATGTGCAAATATTACAATGGGTGCATGTTATTGTTTATTGATGTATTGAATATTGTTATTGTTTTGTATTTGATATTTCTGTGAGCCGCCCCGAGTCCCCTCTGGGGGAGATGGTGGCGAGATACAAATAAATGTATTATTATTATTATTATTATTATTATTATTATTATTATTATTATTAACCAGTTTTTACCACAAAAAAACTGGGAAAACATTGACTCCAGTATAAGCCGAGGGTGGTAAATTTCAGAAATAAAAATAGATACCAATAAAATTACATTAATTGAGGCATCAGTAGGTTAAATGTTTTTGAATATTTACATAAAGTTCAAATTTAAGATAAGACTGTCCAACTCTGATCAAATCATTATTCTCATCTTCTTCAGTGTAAATGTGCTTATGTATCCTTTTAATAATAATAGAGTAAAATAATACCTGAAATAATAGTAATAATAATAATAAATACAGGAAAATAATACATGTAATAATAGAGTAAAATAATAAATGCAATAATAGTAATAATAATAATTATAATAAGATCAGAGTGAAATAATAAATGTAATAATAATAATAATAGAGTAAAATAATAATAATAATAATAATAATAATAATAATAATAATAATAATAATTGTGCGGTTTTCTGGCATTGTGTATTTCTGCCGCTTCTGTGACTGTTCATTTGGGTTTTGATGATTCCGTAGCCCACTTGTCGATGGATGTCCAGAATCAGCAGCATCCACCGCGGTCCTTTTTATCCTGGGTGACGACCGAGCCAGTATAGACTTCGTTTGGGTTTGATTCTCCATAATGCTAATGG
Source organism: Anolis carolinensis (assembly GCF_035594765.1). Lineage (NCBI taxonomy): Eukaryota > Metazoa > Chordata > Lepidosauria > Squamata > Anolidae > Anolis > Anolis carolinensis. The sequence goes on from NW_026943866.1 coordinate 41,479, forward strand.
GTTAGGTGCTCTTGGTTGTGCTCCTCAGCTGAGGCCTCTCTGGCTTGGTTGGACCTGCCGGTAGTTACACTACCGCCAGCACAGCCCTCAGTCATCATGATTCATTGGAACTTATGCCTCAAGTACCACCTGCCAGCAGCAAAGAACTGGTGGGATCACAAACCTGCAAAAGTATTGGAAAATGAGCACGCAAAGATACTGTGGGACTTCCGAATCCAGACTGACAAAGTTCTGGAACACAACACACCAGACATCACAGTTGTGGAAAAGAACAAGGTTTGGATCATTGATGTTGCCATCCCAGGTGACAGTCGCATTGACGAAAAACAACAGGAAAAACTCAGCCGCTATCAGGACCTCAAGATTGAACTTCAAAGACTCTGGCAGAAACCAGTGCAGGTGGTCCCGGTGGTGATGGGCACACTGGGTGCCGTGCCAAAAGATCTCAGCCGGCATTTGGAAACAATAGACATTGACAAAATTACGATCTGCCAACTGCAAAAAGCCACCCTGCTGGGATCTGCACGCATCATCCGAAAATACATCACACAGTCCTAGACACTTGGGAAGTGTTCGACTTGTGATTTTGTGAAACGAAACCCAGCATATCTATCTTGTTTGCTGTGTCATACAACGTCGTTGTGTCAATAATAATAATAATAATAATAATTTTATTTTTATACCCCGCCACCATCTCCCCAGAGGGACTCGGGGCGGCTCACAGATATAAAACCAGCATACAGAGTATCAAATACAAAAAACACAAAAATAAAATTAAAAGGCATAAAATAAAATCACAGTCATTATAAAACACATGATAAAACACAGCAATACCCTAGCACTCAAGACCTAGCTCTTTACTAGAGCTTTTAATCTATGTTAATTTTATCAATATTTGTATGTATGTATTTTTATCCTTTACAATTTTATCTTGTAAATCGCCTAGAGCATCTTGGATGGAGGGCGATTAATAAGTAATTAAATGATGATGATGATGATGATGATGATGATGATGGTTAATAAAATCATACAATGGATTGGGCAAAGTGCACTGAGTGAAAAAACAACAAAACCCAAAACAAAACAACAACAAAAAAGAGAAAATGGAAAAGCAAAGGAAAAATAAATGCAATACAGTAGAATCTCACTTATCCAACACTCACTTATCCAACGTTCTGGATTATCCAACACATTTTTGTAGTCAATGTTTTCAATATATCATGATATTTTGGTGCTAAATTCGTAAATACAGTAATTACTACATAGCATTAATGTGTAATGAACTACTTTTTCTGTCAAATTTGTTGTATAACATGATGTTTTGGTGCTTAATTAGTAAAATCATAAACTATTTTGATGTTTAATATGCTTTTTCTTAATCTCTCCTTATTATCCAACTTATTCACTTATCCAACATTCTGCTGGCCCGTTTATGTTGGATGAGACTCTACTGTAGTAGCAACAATAATAGAGAAAAATAATAAATGTAATAATACCAATAATAATAGAGAAAAATAATAAATATACCATATATTCTTGAGTATAAGCTGACCCAAATATAAGCCATCCAGGACTCTCACCTGAGTATAAGCCGAGGGGTCTTTTTCAGTCTTAAAAAAAGGGCTGAAAAACTAGGCTTATACTCGAGTATATACAGTATACTGCTTTTGCTCAATAAAACTACAAAAGACTGTCAATAGCAAGGTGAACTATTCTGAGGTGCGACACCCCTCAACCACTTTGGCCTCCAACCAAACATAACACTGCTCACTCAGGAGCAAACTATCTGCTGACTCTTGAGATGGTTTTCCATCTTCCTTGCTTGGATGGTGAAAGGCGTTTCTGGCTTTGTCTCCCCTTGTAGTTGTTTGTGCCCTTCAAGCCGGAGGAGTTGGTCCGCCATTTGCAGCACGTCCTGGAGACGAGCGAAGTCAACTGGCATCACGTCCTCTCCTGCGTTTCCACGCTGCTGGTCTGCCAGTCGGGAGCCGCACCACTGATTAAAGGTAGATACCGAGTCCGTGGTTGGATCGGACTTTGGCATTTTGAGCCCACATACTGTTTTGTTTTCACTTTGGGAAAAAGGTGGGAGACGTGTGTGTTATGGGGAAGTCTTTTTCCCAGACTTCCTGAGCCATCTGCTGAAGAAAGGCTTTGAGGACTATGACTTGGAAAGCATGATGACGGCGTTCCTGATCGCGCGCCAGGCTGGCCTGGAGGGTCCTGCCGTTTTCATGCCTTACGCAGAATGGTTTAAGGTAAGAGCCTAAGATAGATCATGAGTTCTGACATTAAATTGCCTCATTTATGGTCCTAACCATACAGGTTTGCATTGGCGGACCCAAAGAGACATCTCAGGAATTTGCTATGTCCTCTGCCACAATTACCCATTGAATTTTGACTTGTGAGTTTTAACCTGCTTTATACTAGTGTGGTCTTGTGAGTATTTTTTTTTTGGCCCAGTTCCTTTTAGGAGCCAATCCTGGATTTTACTAAAGTATGACTATTTTACCGTGTTTCCCCGAAAATAAGACAGTGTCTTATATTATTTTTTACTCCCAAAGATGCGCTAGGTCTTATTTTCAGGGGATGTCTTATTTTTCTATGAAGAAGAATTCATATCCATTGTTGAACAAAAAAAAATGAACATTTATTCTATACTGTACAGAAGTTGTCATCACAAACCAACATAACTAAACCAGACAAACTGTGACCCCTGTCAAGAATTTCTTGTTACTACCATTATTTACATATACAACTGGTATGTAAGCCGCCCCAAGTCCCTCTGGGGAGATGGAGGCGGGGTATAAAAATAAAATAATAATAATTATTATTATTTTATTTTATTGTATGACGCAGCAAACAAGATAGATATGCTGGATTTCGTATCACAAAATCACAAGTCAAACACTTCCCAAGTGTCTAGGACTGTGTGATGTATTTATTATTATTATTATTATTATTATTATTATTATTATTATTATTATTATTATTATTTTATTATGACACAGCAAACAAGATAGATATGCTGGATTTCGTATTGCAAAATCACAAGTCGAACACTTCCCAAGTGTCTAGGACTGTGTGATACATTATTATTATTATTATTATTATTATGTACATTTACCAACCCTGCATGCTACGGTGTTTTGTTTGACGGGCGCCGGGCATGCTTCCAAACAAAAACTTTGCTAGGTCTTACTTTCAGGGGAGGCCTTATATTTAGCAATTTAGCAAAACCTCTACTAGGTCTTATTTTTTGGGGATGTCTTACTTTCAGGGAAACAGGGTATGTGATCTTATTAGTTTTTATGATCTATTCTATTGTTGATTGATTTGTTTTATTGTTGTGTTTTTACATTGTTTGTTTATCCTGGGCTTGGCCCCATGTAAGCCGCCCCAAGTCCCTTTGGGGAGATGGGGCTGGGTATAAAAATAAAAATAAAATAATAAGAATAATTATTATTGTATGTTATATCATCATCATCATCTATCACCTGTGGCCGAGTATGATTGTCTTCC
>NW_026943866.1:50000-52500 GCF_035594765.1 Anolis carolinensis
TAATACCTGAAATAATAGTAATAATAATAATAAATACAGGAAAATAATACATGTAATAATAGAGTAAAATAATAAATGCAATAATAGTAATAATAATAATTATAATAAGATCAGAGTGAAATAATAAATGTAATAATAATAATAATAGAGTAAAATAATAATAATAATAATAATAATAATAATAATAATAATTGTGCGGTTTTCTGGCATTGTGTATTTCTGCCGCTTCTGTGACTGTTCATTTGGGTTTTGATGATTCCGTAGCCCACTTGTCGATGGATGTCCAGAATCAGCAGCATCCACCGCGGTCCTTTTTATCCTGGGTGACGACCGAGCCAGTATAGACTTCGTTTGGGTTTGATTCTCCATAATGCTAATGGGTTAGGTGCTCTTGGTTGTGCTCCTCAGCTGAGGCCTCTCTGGCTTGGTTGGACCTGCCGGTAGTTACACTACCGCCAGCACAGCCCTCAGTCATCATGATTCATTGGAACTTATGCCTCAAGTACCACCTGCCAGCAGCAAAGAACTGGTGGGATCACAAACCTGCAAAAGTATTGGAAAATGAGCACGCAAAGATACTGTGGGACTTCCGAATCCAGACTGACAAAGTTCTGGAACACAACACACCAGACATCACAGTTGTGGAAAAGAACAAGGTTTGGATCATTGATGTTGCCATCCCAGGTGACAGTCGCATTGACGAAAAACAACAGGAAAAACTCAGCCGCTATCAGGACCTCAAGATTGAACTTCAAAGACTCTGGCAGAAACCAGTGCAGGTGGTCCCGGTGGTGATGGGCACACTGGGTGCCGTGCCAAAAGATCTCAGCCGGCATTTGGAAACAATAGACATTGACAAAATTACGATCTGCCAACTGCAAAAAGCCACCCTGCTGGGATCTGCACGCATCATCCGAAAATACATCACACAGTCCTAGACACTTGGGAAGTGTTCGACTTGTGATTTTGTGAAACGAAACCCAGCATATCTATCTTGTTTGCTGTGTCATACAACGTCGTTGTGTCAATAATAATAATAATAATAATAATTTTATTTTTATACCCCGCCACCATCTCCCCAGAGGGACTCGGGGCGGCTCACAGATATAAAACCAGCATACAGAGTATCAAATACAAAAAACACAAAAATAAAATTAAAAGGCATAAAATAAAATCACAGTCATTATAAAACACATGATAAAACACAGCAATACCCTAGCACTCAAGACCTAGCTCTTTACTAGAGCTTTTAATCTATGTTAATTTTATCAATATTTGTATGTATGTATTTTTATCCTTTACAATTTTATCTTGTAAATCGCCTAGAGCATCTTGGATGGAGGGCGATTAATAAGTAATTAAATGATGATGATGATGATGATGATGATGATGATGGTTAATAAAATCATACAATGGATTGGGCAAAGTGCACTGAGTGAAAAAACAACAAAACCCAAAACAAAACAACAACAAAAAAGAGAAAATGGAAAAGCAAAGGAAAAATAAATGCAATACAGTAGAATCTCACTTATCCAACACTCACTTATCCAACGTTCTGGATTATCCAACACATTTTTGTAGTCAATGTTTTCAATATATCATGATATTTTGGTGCTAAATTCGTAAATACAGTAATTACTACATAGCATTAATGTGTAATGAACTACTTTTTCTGTCAAATTTGTTGTATAACATGATGTTTTGGTGCTTAATTAGTAAAATCATAAACTATTTTGATGTTTAATATGCTTTTTCTTAATCTCTCCTTATTATCCAACTTATTCACTTATCCAACATTCTGCTGGCCCGTTTATGTTGGATGAGACTCTACTGTAGTAGCAACAATAATAGAGAAAAATAATAAATGTAATAATACCAATAATAATAGAGAAAAATAATAAATATACCATATATTCTTGAGTATAAGCTGACCCAAATATAAGCCATCCAGGACTCTCACCTGAGTATAAGCCGAGGGGTCTTTTTCAGTCTTAAAAAAAGGGCTGAAAAACTAGGCTTATACTCGAGTATATACAGTATACTGCTTTTGCTCAATAAAACTACAAAAGACTGTCAATAGCAAGGTGAACTATTCTGAGGTGCGACACCCCTCAACCACTTTGGCCTCCAACCAAACATAACACTGCTCACTCAGGAGCAAACTATCTGCTGACTCTTGAGATGGTTTTCCATCTTCCTTGCTTGGATGGTGAAAGGCGTTTCTGGCTTTGTCTCCCCTTGTAGTTGTTTGTGCCCTTCAAGCCGGAGGAGTTGGTCCGCCATTTGCAGCACGTCCTGGAGACGAGCGAAGTCAACTGGCATCACGTCCTCTCCTGCGTTTCCACGCTGCTGGTCTGCCAGTCGGGAGCCGCACCACTGATTAAAGGTAGATACCGAGTCCGTGGTTGGATCGGACTTTGGCATTTTGAGCCCACATACTGTTTTGTTTTCACTTTGGGAAAAAGGTGGGAGACGTGTGTGTTATGGGGAAGTCTTTTTC
>NW_026943866.1:57500-62500 GCF_035594765.1 Anolis carolinensis
ATAACTAAATAAATAAATAAAGGTGAGGTATAAGTTTCATAAATAAATAAATAGGATGCTAGCTGTTAAGCAGCCAGCGAGAGAGTCCATGTCCTCTTGACGTCGCCTTCATTGAATGTCCTGTGCATAAAAGGCCTTGAAGTTACAGACGCCTTTAGAAATCATTGACTGCCTTATTCCAATTCTATTGGAACTGTTGGTTATTTTTATTTATCAGTTGCAGATAAAGGAGCCGTGGTGGTGCAGTGGGTTAAACCCTTGTGCCAGATGGACTGCTGACCTAAAGGTTGGGTTGCTGACCTGAAGGTTGCCGGTTCGAATCCGTGAGATGGGATGAGCTCCCATCTGTCAGCTCTAGCTTGTGGGAACATGCGTGAAGACTCCCAGCAGGATGGTAACACATTCTGACATCGCTTGGACAACGTCTTTGTACATGGCCAAATCTCTCACACCAGAAGCGACTTGCAATATGTTCTCAAGTCGCTTCTGACACAATTTAAAAAATTGATTAGCAGCCCTGGCCTTACATTGTGTGAATTGAGTTTTCTTTTTCTTTCCATCAGTTTCCGATGCCATTCCTCTCCAGAGAGAGTGGAGCTTTGCTCGGACAAATGCGGTGCTCGCCTTGCTCTACCGCAAAGTAAGTCTTCCTTAATTGGGGTTTGACTGCAAGCATTTCACAGTCGTCCTGCTCCTTTTAAAAACTACCATATATACTCGAGTATAAGCCGACCCGAATATAAGCCACAAAAAAGTTTTGTTGTTTTGTGGATCGCCGTGATGCCATCACTCTTTTATATATATAGATCTATGTTTTGAGTTTACAACCTATGATGTGCACTTTGCTAATCTACTATTGCAACCTCACTGTTTTTAAATTCTATGTTTTTAATAAGTGTGTTTTTATTCTTTTTGGTTAATGTGCAAATATTACAATGGGTGCATGTTATTGTTTATTGATGTATTGAATATTGTTATTGTTTTGTATTTGATATTTCTGTGAGCCGCCCCGAGTCCCCTCTGGGGGAGATGGTGGCGAGATACAAATAAATGTATTATTATTATTATTATTATTATTATTATTATTATTATTATTATTAACCAGTTTTTACCACAAAAAAACTGGGAAAACATTGACTCCAGTATAAGCCGAGGGTGGTAAATTTCAGAAATAAAAATAGATACCAATAAAATTACATTAATTGAGGCATCAGTAGGTTAAATGTTTTTGAATATTTACATAAAGTTCAAATTTAAGATAAGACTGTCCAACTCTGATCAAATCATTATTCTCATCTTCTTCAGTGTAAATGTGCTTATGTATCCTTTTAATAATAATAGAGTAAAATAATACCTGAAATAATAGTAATAATAATAATAAATACAGGAAAATAATACATGTAATAATAGAGTAAAATAATAAATGCAATAATAGTAATAATAATAATTATAATAAGATCAGAGTGAAATAATAAATGTAATAATAATAATAATAGAGTAAAATAATAATAATAATAATAATAATAATAATAATAATAATAATAATAATAATAATTGTGCGGTTTTCTGGCATTGTGTATTTCTGCCGCTTCTGTGACTGTTCATTTGGGTTTTGATGATTCCGTAGCCCACTTGTCGATGGATGTCCAGAATCAGCAGCATCCACCGCGGTCCTTTTTATCCTGGGTGACGACCGAGCCAGTATAGACTTCGTTTGGGTTTGATTCTCCATAATGCTAATGGGTTAGGTGCTCTTGGTTGTGCTCCTCAGCTGAGGCCTCTCTGGCTTGGTTGGACCTGCCGGTAGTTACACTACCGCCAGCACAGCCCTCAGTCATCATGATTCATTGGAACTTATGCCTCAAGTACCACCTGCCAGCAGCAAAGAACTGGTGGGATCACAAACCTGCAAAAGTATTGGAAAATGAGCACGCAAAGATACTGTGGGACTTCCGAATCCAGACTGACAAAGTTCTGGAACACAACACACCAGACATCACAGTTGTGGAAAAGAACAAGGTTTGGATCATTGATGTTGCCATCCCAGGTGACAGTCGCATTGACGAAAAACAACAGGAAAAACTCAGCCGCTATCAGGACCTCAAGATTGAACTTCAAAGACTCTGGCAGAAACCAGTGCAGGTGGTCCCGGTGGTGATGGGCACACTGGGTGCCGTGCCAAAAGATCTCAGCCGGCATTTGGAAACAATAGACATTGACAAAATTACGATCTGCCAACTGCAAAAAGCCACCCTGCTGGGATCTGCACGCATCATCCGAAAATACATCACACAGTCCTAGACACTTGGGAAGTGTTCGACTTGTGATTTTGTGAAACGAAACCCAGCATATCTATCTTGTTTGCTGTGTCATACAACGTCGTTGTGTCAATAATAATAATAATAATAATAATTTTATTTTTATACCCCGCCACCATCTCCCCAGAGGGACTCGGGGCGGCTCACAGATATAAAACCAGCATACAGAGTATCAAATACAAAAAACACAAAAATAAAATTAAAAGGCATAAAATAAAATCACAGTCATTATAAAACACATGATAAAACACAGCAATACCCTAGCACTCAAGACCTAGCTCTTTACTAGAGCTTTTAATCTATGTTAATTTTATCAATATTTGTATGTATGTATTTTTATCCTTTACAATTTTATCTTGTAAATCGCCTAGAGCATCTTGGATGGAGGGCGATTAATAAGTAATTAAATGATGATGATGATGATGATGATGATGATGATGGTTAATAAAATCATACAATGGATTGGGCAAAGTGCACTGAGTGAAAAAACAACAAAACCCAAAACAAAACAACAACAAAAAAGAGAAAATGGAAAAGCAAAGGAAAAATAAATGCAATACAGTAGAATCTCACTTATCCAACACTCACTTATCCAACGTTCTGGATTATCCAACACATTTTTGTAGTCAATGTTTTCAATATATCATGATATTTTGGTGCTAAATTCGTAAATACAGTAATTACTACATAGCATTAATGTGTAATGAACTACTTTTTCTGTCAAATTTGTTGTATAACATGATGTTTTGGTGCTTAATTAGTAAAATCATAAACTATTTTGATGTTTAATATGCTTTTTCTTAATCTCTCCTTATTATCCAACTTATTCACTTATCCAACATTCTGCTGGCCCGTTTATGTTGGATGAGACTCTACTGTAGTAGCAACAATAATAGAGAAAAATAATAAATGTAATAATACCAATAATAATAGAGAAAAATAATAAATATACCATATATTCTTGAGTATAAGCTGACCCAAATATAAGCCATCCAGGACTCTCACCTGAGTATAAGCCGAGGGGTCTTTTTCAGTCTTAAAAAAAGGGCTGAAAAACTAGGCTTATACTCGAGTATATACAGTATACTGCTTTTGCTCAATAAAACTACAAAAGACTGTCAATAGCAAGGTGAACTATTCTGAGGTGCGACACCCCTCAACCACTTTGGCCTCCAACCAAACATAACACTGCTCACTCAGGAGCAAACTATCTGCTGACTCTTGAGATGGTTTTCCATCTTCCTTGCTTGGATGGTGAAAGGCGTTTCTGGCTTTGTCTCCCCTTGTAGTTGTTTGTGCCCTTCAAGCCGGAGGAGTTGGTCCGCCATTTGCAGCACGTCCTGGAGACGAGCGAAGTCAACTGGCATCACGTCCTCTCCTGCGTTTCCACGCTGCTGGTCTGCCAGTCGGGAGCCGCACCACTGATTAAAGGTAGATACCGAGTCCGTGGTTGGATCGGACTTTGGCATTTTGAGCCCACATACTGTTTTGTTTTCACTTTGGGAAAAAGGTGGGAGACGTGTGTGTTATGGGGAAGTCTTTTTCCCAGACTTCCTGAGCCATCTGCTGAAGAAAGGCTTTGAGGACTATGACTTGGAAAGCATGATGACGGCGTTCCTGATCGCGCGCCAGGCTGGCCTGGAGGGTCCTGCCGTTTTCATGCCTTACGCAGAATGGTTTAAGGTAAGAGCCTAAGATAGATCATGAGTTCTGACATTAAATTGCCTCATTTATGGTCCTAACCATACAGGTTTGCATTGGCGGACCCAAAGAGACATCTCAGGAATTTGCTATGTCCTCTGCCACAATTACCCATTGAATTTTGACTTGTGAGTTTTAACCTGCTTTATACTAGTGTGGTCTTGTGAGTATTTTTTTTTTTGGCCCAGTTCCTTTTAGGAGCCAATCCTGGATTTTACTAAAGTATGACTATTTTACCGTGTTTCCCCGAAAATAAGACAGTGTCTTATATTATTTTTTACTCCCAAAGATGCGCTAGGTCTTATTTTCAGGGGATGTCTTATTTTTCTATGAAGAAGAATTCATATCCATTGTTGAACAAAAAAAAATGAACATTTATTCTATACTGTACAGAAGTTGTCATCACAAACCAACATAACTAAACCAGACAAACTGTGACCCCTGTCAAGAATTTCTTGTTACTACCATTATTTACATATACAACTGGTATGTAAGCCGCCCCAAGTCCCTCTGGGGAGATGGAGGCGGGGTATAAAAATAAAATAATAATTATTATTATTATTTTATTTTATTGTATGACGCAGCAAACAAGATAGATATGCTGGATTTCGTATCACAAAATCACAAGTCAAACACTTCCCAAGTGTCTAGGACTGTGTGATGTATTTATTATTATTATTATTATTATTATTATTATTATTATTATTATTTTATTATGACACAGCAAACAAGATAGATATGCTGGATTTCGTATTGCAAAATCACAAGTCGAACACTTCCCAAGTGTCTAGGACTGTGTGATACATTATTATTATTATTATTATTATGTACATTTACCAACCCTGCATGCTACGGTGTTTTGTTTGACGGGCGCCGGGCATGCTTCCAAACAAAAACTTTGCTAGGTCTTACTTTCAGGGGAGGCCTTATATTTAGCAATTTAGCAAAACGTCTACTAGGTCTTATTTTTTGGGGATGTCT
>NW_026943866.1:67500-70000 GCF_035594765.1 Anolis carolinensis
GAGGGTGGTAAATTTCAGAAATAAAAATAGATACCAATAAAATTACATTAATTGAGGCATCAGTAGGTTAAATGTTTTTGAATATTTACATAAAGTTCAAATTTAAGATAAGACTGTCCAACTCTGATCAAATCATTATTCTCATCTTCTTCAGTGTAAATGTGCTTATGTATCCTTTTAATAATAATAGAGTAAAATAATACCTGAAATAATAGTAATAATAATAATAAATACAGGAAAATAATACATGTAATAATAGAGTAAAATAATAAATGCAATAATAGTAATAATAATAATTATAATAAGATCAGAGTGAAATAATAAATGTAATAATAATAATAATAGAGTAAAATAATAATAATAATAATAATAATAATAATAATAATTTTATTTTTATACCCCGCCACCATCTCCCCAGAGGGACTCGGGGCGGCTCACAGATATAAAACCAGCATACAGAGTATCAAATACAAAAAACACAAAAATAAAATTAAAAGGCATAAAATAAAATCACAGTCATTATAAAACACATGATAAAACACAGCAATACCCTAGCACTCAAGACCTAGCTCTTTACTAGAGCTTTTAATCTATGTTAATTTTATCAATATTTGTATGTATGTATTTTTATCCTTTACAATTTTATCTTGTAAATCGCCTAGAGCATCTTGGATGGAGGGCGATTAATAAGTAATTAAATGATGATGATGATGATGATGATGATGATGATGGTTAATAAAATCATACAATGGATTGGGCAAAGTGCACTGAGTGAAAAAACAACAAAACCCAAAACAAAACAACAACAAAAAAGAGAAAATGGAAAAGCAAAGGAAAAATAAATGCAATACAGTAGAATCTCACTTATCCAACACTCACTTATCCAACGTTCTGGATTATCCAACACATTTTTGTAGTCAATGTTTTCAATATATCATGATATTTTGGTGCTAAATTCGTAAATACAGTAATTACTACATAGCATTAATGTGTAATGAACTACTTTTTCTGTCAAATTTGTTGTATAACATGATGTTTTGGTGCTTAATTAGTAAAATCATAAACTATTTTGATGTTTAATATGCTTTTTCTTAATCTCTCCTTATTATCCAACTTATTCACTTATCCAACATTCTGCTGGCCCGTTTATGTTGGATGAGACTCTACTGTAGTAGCAACAATAATAGAGAAAAATAATAAATGTAATAATACCAATAATAATAGAGAAAAATAATAAATATACCATATATTCTTGAGTATAAGCTGACCCAAATATAAGCCATCCAGGACTCTCACCTGAGTATAAGCCGAGGGGTCTTTTTCAGTCTTAAAAAAAGGGCTGAAAAACTAGGCTTATACTCGAGTATATACAGTATACTGCTTTTGCTCAATAAAACTACAAAAGACTGTCAATAGCAAGGTGAACTATTCTGAGGTGCGACACCCCTCAACCACTTTGGCCTCCAACCAAACATAACACTGCTCACTCAGGAGCAAACTATCTGCTGACTCTTGAGATGGTTTTCCATCTTCCTTGCTTGGATGGTGAAAGGCGTTTCTGGCTTTGTCTCCCCTTGTAGTTGTTTGTGCCCTTCAAGCCGGAGGAGTTGGTCCGCCATTTGCAGCACGTCCTGGAGACGAGCGAAGTCAACTGGCATCACGTCCTCTCCTGCGTTTCCACGCTGCTGGTCTGCCAGTCGGGAGCCGCACCACTGATTAAAGGTAGATACCGAGTCCGTGGTTGGATCGGACTTTGGCATTTTGAGCCCACATACTGTTTTGTTTTCACTTTGGGAAAAAGGTGGGAGACGTGTGTGTTATGGGGAAGTCTTTTTCCCAGACTTCCTGAGCCATCTGCTGAAGAAAGGCTTTGAGGACTATGACTTGGAAAGCATGATGACGGCGTTCCTGATCGCGCGCCAGGCTGGCCTGGAGGGTCCTGCCGTTTTCATGCCTTACGCAGAATGGTTTAAGGTAAGAGCCTAAGATAGATCATGAGTTCTGACATTAAATTGCCTCATTTATGGTCCTAACCATACAGGTTTGCATTGGCGGACCCAAAGAGACATCTCAGGAATTTGCTATGTCCTCTGCCACAATTACCCATTGAATTTTGACTTGTGAGTTTTAACCTGCTTTATACTAGTGTGGTCTTGTGAGTATTTTTTTTTTGGCCCAGTTCCTTTTAGGAGCCAATCCTGGATTTTACTAAAGTATGACTATTTTACCGTGTTTCCCCGAAAATAAGACAGTGTCTTATATTATTTTTTACTCCCAAAGATGCGCTAGGTCTTATTTTCAGGGGATGTCTTATTTTTCTATGAAGAAGAATTCATATCCATTGTTGAACAAAAAAAAATGAACATTTATTCTATACTGTACAGAAGTTGTCATCACAAACCAACATAACTAAACCAGACAAACTGTGACCCCTGTCAAGAATTTCTTGTTACTACCATTATTTACATATACAACTGGTATGTAAGCCGCCCCAAGTCCC
>NW_026943866.1:75000-80000 GCF_035594765.1 Anolis carolinensis
GTTTGACTGCAAGCATTTCACAGTCGTCCTGCTCCTTTTAAAAACTACCATATATACTCGAGTATAAGCCGACCCGAATATAAGCCACAAAAAAGTTTTGTTGTTTTGTGGATCGCCGTGATGCCATCACTCTTTTATATATATAGATCTATGTTTTGAGTTTACAACCTATGATGTGCACTTTGCTAATCTACTATTGCAACCTCACTGTTTTTAAATTCTATGTTTTTAATAAGTGTGTTTTTATTCTTTTTGGTTAATGTGCAAATATTACAATGGGTGCATGTTATTGTTTATTGATGTATTGAATATTGTTATTGTTTTGTATTTGATATTTCTGTGAGCCGCCCCGAGTCCCCTCTGGGGGAGATGGTGGCGAGATACAAATAAATGTATTATTATTATTATTATTACTATTATTATTATTATTATTATTAACCAGTTTTTACCACAAAAAAACTGGGAAAACATTGACTCCAGTATAAGCCGAGGGTGGTAAATTTCAGAAATAAAAATAGATACCAATAAAATTACATTAATTGAGGCATCAGTAGGTTAAATGTTTTTGAATATTTACATAAAGTTCAAATTTAAGATAAGACTGTCCAACTCTGATCAAATCATTATTCTCATCTTCTTCAGTGTAAATGTGCTTATGTATCCTTTTAATAATAATAGAGTAAAATAATACCTGAAATAATAGTAATAATAATAATAAATACAGGAAAATAATACATGTAATAATAGAGTAAAATAATAAATGCAATAATAGTAATAATAATAATTATAATAAGATCAGAGTGAAATAATAAATGTAATAATAATAATAATAGAGTAAAATAATAATAATAATAATAATAATAATAATAATAATAATTGTGCGGTTTTCTGGCATTGTGTATTTCTGCCGCTTCTGTGACTGTTCATTTGGGTTTTGATGATTCCGTAGCCCACTTGTCGATGGATGTCCAGAATCAGCAGCATCCACCGCGGTCCTTTTTATCCTGGGTGACGACCGAGCCAGTATAGACTTCGTTTGGGTTTGATTCTCCATAATGCTAATGGGTTAGGTGCTCTTGGTTGTGCTCCTCAGCTGAGGCCTCTCTGGCTTGGTTGGACCTGCCGGTAGTTACACTACCGCCAGCACAGCCCTCAGTCATCATGATTCATTGGAACTTATGCCTCAAGTACCACCTGCCAGCAGCAAAGAACTGGTGGGATCACAAACCTGCAAAAGTATTGGAAAATGAGCACGCAAAGATACTGTGGGACTTCCGAATCCAGACTGACAAAGTTCTGGAACACAACACACCAGACATCACAGTTGTGGAAAAGAACAAGGTTTGGATCATTGATGTTGCCATCCCAGGTGACAGTCGCATTGACGAAAAACAACAGGAAAAACTCAGCCGCTATCAGGACCTCAAGATTGAACTTCAAAGACTCTGGCAGAAACCAGTGCAGGTGGTCCCGGTGGTGATGGGCACACTGGGTGCCGTGCCAAAAGATCTCAGCCGGCATTTGGAAACAATAGACATTGACAAAATTACGATCTGCCAACTGCAAAAAGCCACCCTGCTGGGATCTGCACGCATCATCCGAAAATACATCACACAGTCCTAGACACTTGGGAAGTGTTCGACTTGTGATTTTGTGAAACGAAACCCAGCATATCTATCTTGTTTGCTGTGTCATACAACGTCGTTGTGTCAATAATAATAATAATAATAATAATTTTATTTTTATACCCCGCCACCATCTCCCCAGAGGGACTCGGGGCGGCTCACAGATATAAAACCAGCATACAGAGTATCAAATACAAAAAACACAAAAATAAAATTAAAAGGCATAAAATAAAATCACAGTCATTATAAAACACATGATAAAACACAGCAATACCCTAGCACTCAAGACCTAGCTCTTTACTAGAGCTTTTAATCTATGTTAATTTTATCAATATTTGTATGTATGTATTTTTATCCTTTACAATTTTATCTTGTAAATCGCCTAGAGCATCTTGGATGGAGGGCGATTAATAAGTAATTAAATGATGATGATGATGATGATGATGATGATGATGATGGTTAATAAAATCATACAATGGATTGGGCAAAGTGCACTGAGTGAAAAAACAACAAAACCCAAAACAAAACAACAACAAAAAAGAGAAAATGGAAAAGCAAAGGAAAAATAAATGCAATACAGTAGAATCTCACTTATCCAACACTCACTTATCCAACGTTCTGGATTATCCAACACATTTTTGTAGTCAATGTTTTCAATATATCATGATATTTTGGTGCTAAATTCGTAAATACAGTAATTACTACATAGCATTAATGTGTAATGAACTACTTTTTCTGTCAAATTTGTTGTATAACATGATGTTTTGGTGCTTAATTAGTAAAATCATAAACTATTTTGATGTTTAATATGCTTTTTCTTAATCTCTCCTTATTATCCAACTTATTCACTTATCCAACATTCTGCTGGCCCGTTTATGTTGGATGAGACTCTACTGTAGTAGCAACAATAATAGAGAAAAATAATAAATGTAATAATACCAATAATAATAGAGAAAAATAATAAATATACCATATATTCTTGAGTATAAGCTGACCCAAATATAAGCCATCCAGGACTCTCACCTGAGTATAAGCCGAGGGGTCTTTTTCAGTCTTAAAAAAAGGGCTGAAAAACTAGGCTTATACTCGAGTATATACAGTATACTGCTTTTGCTCAATAAAACTACAAAAGACTGTCAATAGCAAGGTGAACTATTCTGAGGTGCGACACCCCTCAACCACTTTGGCCTCCAACCAAACATAACACTGCTCACTCAGGAGCAAACTATCTGCTGACTCTTGAGATGGTTTTCCATCTTCCTTGCTTGGATGGTGAAAGGCGTTTCTGGCTTTGTCTCCCCTTGTAGTTGTTTGTGCCCTTCAAGCCGGAGGAGTTGGTCCGCCATTTGCAGCACGTCCTGGAGACGAGCGAAGTCAACTGGCATCACGTCCTCTCCTGCGTTTCCACGCTGCTGGTCTGCCAGTCGGGAGCCGCACCACTGATTAAAGGTAGATACCGAGTCCGTGGTTGGATCGGACTTTGGCATTTTGAGCCCACATACTGTTTTGTTTTCACTTTGGGAAAAAGGTGGGAGACGTGTGTGTTATGGGGAAGTCTTTTTCCCAGACTTCCTGAGCCATCTGCTGAAGAAAGGCTTTGAGGACTATGACTTGGAAAGCATGATGACGGCGTTCCTGATCGCGCGCCAGGCTGGCCTGGAGGGTCCTGCCGTTTTCATGCCTTACGCAGAATGGTTTAAGGTAAGAGCCTAAGATAGATCATGAGTTCTGACATTAAATTGCCTCATTTATGGTCCTAACCATACAGGTTTGCATTGGCGGACCCAAAGAGACATCTCAGGAATTTGCTATGTCCTCTGCCACAATTACCCATTGAATTTTGACTTGTGAGTTTTAACCTGCTTTATACTAGTGTGGTCTTGTGAGTATTTTTTTTTTGGCCCAGTTCCTTTTAGGAGCCAATCCTGGATTTTACTAAAGTATGACTATTTTACCGTGTTTCCCCGAAAATAAGACAGTGTCTTATATTATTTTTTACTCCCAAAGATGCGCTAGGTCTTATTTTCAGGGGATGTCTTATTTTTCTATGAAGAAGAATTCATATCCATTGTTGAACAAAAAAAAATGAACATTTATTCTATACTGTACAGAAGTTGTCATCACAAACCAACATAACTAAACCAGACAAACTGTGACCCCTGTCAAGAATTTCTTGTTACTACCATTATTTACATATACAACTGGTATGTAAGCCGCCCCAAGTCCCTCTGGGGAGATGGAGGCGGGGTATAAAAATAAAATAATAATTATTATTATTATTTTATTTTATTGTATGACGCAGCAAACAAGATAGATATGCTGGATTTCGTATCACAAAATCACAAGTCAAACACTTCCCAAGTGTCTAGGACTGTGTGATGTATTTATTATTATTATTATTATTATTATTATTATTATTATTATTATTATTATTATTATTATTATTATTTTATTATGACACAGCAAACAAGATAGATATGCTGGATTTCGTATTGCAAAATCACAAGTCGAACACTTCCCAAGTGTCTAGGACTGTGTGATACATTATTATTATTATTATTATTATGTACATTTACCAACCCTGCATGCTACGGTGTTTTGTTTGACGGGCGCCGGGCATGCTTCCAAACAAAAACTTTGCTAGGTCTTACTTTCAGGGGAGGCCTTATATTTAGCAATTTAGCAAAACGTCTACTAGGTCTTATTTTTTGGGGATGTCTTACTTTCAGGGAAACAGGGTATGTGATCTTATTAGTTTTTATGATCTATTCTATTGTTGATTGATTTGTTTTATTGTTGTGTTTTTACATTGTTTGTTTATCCTGGGCTTGGCCCCATGTAAGCTGCCCCAAGTCCCTTTGGGGAGATGGGGCTGGGTATAAAAATAAAAATAAAATAATAAGAATAATTATTATTGTATGTTATATCATCATCATCATCTATCACCTGTGGCCGAGTATGATTGTCTTCCAAGACTTGGTAGTGGGTCTTCAAATAGCTGTAAAGGCCTATTCTGGATCCGCATAGTCTTTTGCAGTTTTTGTGTGTGTCAGGAGCAACTTGAGAAACTGCAAGTTGCTTCTGATGTGAGAGAATTCGTTGTCTGCAAGGATGTTGCCCAGAGGTGAATGTTTTGATGTTTTACGATCCTTGTGGTTGGCTTATCTCATGTCCCTGCATGGGGAGCTGGAGTTGACAGAGGGAAGTCACCTGCTCTCCCGGCAACCTGTGGGTCAGCAGTCCTGCCGGCACAAGGATTTAGCCCATTGTGTCACCGGGGGCTCTATCTTTTGCATTGAGGACATACATTTCCAGATAGAAGGTGGTCCCGACAAGGGTTTGCTTGGGACGTATCTCTCTTTTCCCCTTCATTCG
>NW_026943866.1:82500-87500 GCF_035594765.1 Anolis carolinensis
GCACAGTGTGTTAAAGCGCTGAGCTGCTGAACTTGCAGACCGAAAAGTGCCAGGTTCAAATCCCGGGAGTGGAATGAGCGCCCACTGTTAGCCCCAGCTTCTGCCAACCTAGCAGTTCGAAAACATGCCAATGTGAGTAGATCAATAGGTCTGGCGGGAAGGTAAGGGCGTTCCATGCAGTCATGCCGGCCACATGACCTTGGAGGTGTCTATGGACAATGCCGGCTCTTCGGCTTAGAAATGGAGATGAGCACCAACCCCCAGAGTCGGACACGACTGGACTCAATGTCATGGGAAACATTTACCTTTACCTTTTTGTATGTTTTGAATTGTATTAGTCTTTGTTCAATTGTGAACCTCTTTGAGTTCCAATTTTGATATGGAAACAACAACAACAGGACACCAACTCTCCTAGGCTTCAGGAAAGCCTTAAAGACATGGTTGCGCACACAAGCTTTTAATGAATGAGAACATGGACTTTACATGACCTGTACCAAGACTTACGTTGAGAATTCTGGATGTGAATGGATTTTAATCTTGGATATGCTTAAAATTTTATATAATGTGATTTTATTTTGTAATGGTATCTGTTTTATATGAATTGTTGTTTTGTACACTGTTTTTAGGCATTGAATTTTTGCCTATTTATTGTAAGCCGCCTTGAGTCCCCCCTGGGAGAAAGGCAGGGTAAAAATGATGCAAATAAATAACTAAATAAATAAATAAAGGTGAGGTATAAGTTTCATAAATAAATAAATAGGATGCTAGCTGTTAAGCAGCCAGCGAGAGAGTCCATGTCCTCTTGACGTCGCCTTCATTGAATGTCCTGTGCATAAAAGGCCTTGAAGTTACAGACGCCTTTAGAAATCATTGACTGCCTTATTCCAATTCTATTGGAACTGTTGGTTATTTTTATTTATCAGTTGCAGATAAAGGAGCCGTGGTGGTGCAGTGGGTTAAACCCTTGTGCCAGATGGACTGCTGACCTAAAGGTTGGGTTGCTGACCTGAAGGTTGCCGGTTCGAATCCGTGAGATGGGATGAGCTCCCATCTGTCAGCTCTAGCTTGTGGGAACATGCGTGAAGACTCCCAGCAGGATGGTAACACATTCTGACATCGCTTGGACAACGTCTTTGTACATGGCCAAATCTCTCACACCAGAAGCGACTTGCAATATGTTCTCAAGTCGCTTCTGACACAATTTAAAAAATTGATTAGCAGCCCTGGCCTTACATTGTGTGAATTGAGTTTTCTTTTTCTTTCCATCAGTTTCCGATGCCATTCCTCTCCAGAGAGAGTGGAGCTTTGCTCGGACAAATGCGGTGCTCGCCTTGCTCTACCGCAAAGTAAGTCTTCCTTAATTGGGGTTTGACTGCAAGCATTTCACAGTCGTCCTGCTCCTTTTAAAAACTACCATATATACTCGAGTATAAGCCGACCCGAATATAAGCCACAAAAAAGTTTTGTTGTTTTGTGGATCGCCGTGATGCCATCACTCTTTTATATATATAGATCTATGTTTTGAGTTTACAACCTATGATGTGCACTTTGCTAATCTACTATTGCAACCTCACTGTTTTTAAATTCTATGTTTTTAATAAGTGTGTTTTTATTCTTTTTGGTTAATGTGCAAATATTACAATGGGTGCATGTTATTGTTTATTGATGTATTGAATATTGTTATTGTTTTGTATTTGATATTTCTGTGAGCCGCCCCGAGTCCCCTCTGGGGGAGATGGTGGCGAGATACAAATAAATGTATTATTATTATTATTATTATTATTATTATTATTATTATTATTATTAACCAGTTTTTACCACAAAAAAACTGGGAAAACATTGACTCCAGTATAAGCCGAGGGTGGTAAATTTCAGAAATAAAAATAGATACCAATAAAATTACATTAATTGAGGCATCAGTAGGTTAAATGTTTTTGAATATTTACATAAAGTTCAAATTTAAGATAAGACTGTCCAACTCTGATCAAATCATTATTCTCATCTTCTTCAGTGTAAATGTGCTTATGTATCCTTTTAATAATAATAGAGTAAAATAATACCTGAAATAATAGTAATAATAATAATAAATACAGGAAAATAATACATGTAATAATAGAGTAAAATAATAAATGCAATAATAGTAATAATAATAATTATAATAAGATCAGAGTGAAATAATAAATGTAATAATAATAATAATAGAGTAAAATAATAATAATAATAATAATAATAATAATAATAATAATAATAATAATAATAATTGTGCGGTTTTCTGGCATTGTGTATTTCTGCCGCTTCTGTGACTGTTCATTTGGGTTTTGATGATTCCGTAGCCCACTTGTCGATGGATGTCCAGAATCAGCAGCATCCACCGCGGTCCTTTTTATCCTGGGTGACGACCGAGCCAGTATAGACTTCGTTTGGGTTTGATTCTCCATAATGCTAATGGGTTAGGTGCTCTTGGTTGTGCTCCTCAGCTGAGGCCTCTCTGGCTTGGTTGGACCTGCCGGTAGTTACACTACCGCCAGCACAGCCCTCAGTCATCATGATTCATTGGAACTTATGCCTCAAGTACCACCTGCCAGCAGCAAAGAACTGGTGGGATCACAAACCTGCAAAAGTATTGGAAAATGAGCACGCAAAGATACTGTGGGACTTCCGAATCCAGACTGACAAAGTTCTGGAACACAACACACCAGACATCACAGTTGTGGAAAAGAACAAGGTTTGGATCATTGATGTTGCCATCCCAGGTGACAGTCGCATTGACGAAAAACAACAGGAAAAACTCAGCCGCTATCAGGACCTCAAGATTGAACTTCAAAGACTCTGGCAGAAACCAGTGCAGGTGGTCCCGGTGGTGATGGGCACACTGGGTGCCGTGCCAAAAGATCTCAGCCGGCATTTGGAAACAATAGACATTGACAAAATTACGATCTGCCAACTGCAAAAAGCCACCCTGCTGGGATCTGCACGCATCATCCGAAAATACATCACACAGTCCTAGACACTTGGGAAGTGTTCGACTTGTGATTTTGTGAAACGAAACCCAGCATATCTATCTTGTTTGCTGTGTCATACAACGTCGTTGTGTCAATAATAATAATAATAATAATAATTTTATTTTTATACCCCGCCACCATCTCCCCAGAGGGACTCGGGGCGGCTCACAGATATAAAACCAGCATACAGAGTATCAAATACAAAAAACACAAAAATAAAATTAAAAGGCATAAAATAAAATCACAGTCATTATAAAACACATGATAAAACACAGCAATACCCTAGCACTCAAGACCTAGCTCTTTACTAGAGCTTTTAATCTATGTTAATTTTATCAATATTTGTATGTATGTATTTTTATCCTTTACAATTTTATCTTGTAAATCGCCTAGAGCATCTTGGATGGAGGGCGATTAATAAGTAATTAAATGATGATGATGATGATGATGATGATGATGATGGTTAATAAAATCATACAATGGATTGGGCAAAGTGCACTGAGTGAAAAAACAACAAAACCCAAAACAAAACAACAACAAAAAAGAGAAAATGGAAAAGCAAAGGAAAAATAAATGCAATACAGTAGAATCTCACTTATCCAACACTCACTTATCCAACGTTCTGGATTATCCAACACATTTTTGTAGTCAATGTTTTCAATATATCATGATATTTTGGTGCTAAATTCGTAAATACAGTAATTACTACATAGCATTAATGTGTAATGAACTACTTTTTCTGTCAAATTTGTTGTATAACATGATGTTTTGGTGCTTAATTAGTAAAATCATAAACTATTTTGATGTTTAATATGCTTTTTCTTAATCTCTCCTTATTATCCAACTTATTCACTTATCCAACATTCTGCTGGCCCGTTTATGTTGGATGAGACTCTACTGTAGTAGCAACAATAATAGAGAAAAATAATAAATGTAATAATACCAATAATAATAGAGAAAAATAATAAATATACCATATATTCTTGAGTATAAGCTGACCCAAATATAAGCCATCCAGGACTCTCACCTGAGTATAAGCCGAGGGGTCTTTTTCAGTCTTAAAAAAAGGGCTGAAAAACTAGGCTTATACTCGAGTATATACAGTATACTGCTTTTGCTCAATAAAACTACAAAAGACTGTCAATAGCAAGGTGAACTATTCTGAGGTGCGACACCCCTCAACCACTTTGGCCTCCAACCAAACATAACACTGCTCACTCAGGAGCAAACTATCTGCTGACTCTTGAGATGGTTTTCCATCTTCCTTGCTTGGATGGTGAAAGGCGTTTCTGGCTTTGTCTCCCCTTGTAGTTGTTTGTGCCCTTCAAGCCGGAGGAGTTGGTCCGCCATTTGCAGCACGTCCTGGAGACGAGCGAAGTCAACTGGCATCACGTCCTCTCCTGCGTTTCCACGCTGCTGGTCTGCCAGTCGGGAGCCGCACCACTGATTAAAGGTAGATACCGAGTCCGTGGTTGGATCGGACTTTGGCATTTTGAGCCCACATACTGTTTTGTTTTCACTTTGGGAAAAAGGTGGGAGACGTGTGTGTTATGGGGAAGTCTTTTTCCCAGACTTCCTGAGCCATCTGCTGAAGAAAGGCTTTGAGGACTATGACTTGGAAAGCATGATGACGGCGTTCCTGATCGCGCGCCAGGCTGGCCTGGAGGGTCCTGCCGTTTTCATGCCTTACGCAGAATGGTTTAAGGTAAGAGCCTAAGATAGATCATGAGTTCTGACATTAAATTGCCTCATTTATGGTCCTAACCATACAGGTTTGCATTGGCGGACCCAAAGAGACATCTCAGGAATTTGCTATGTCCTCTGCCACAATTACCCATTGAATTTTGACTTGTGAGTTTTAACCTGCTTTATACTAGTGTGGTCTTGTGAGTATTTTTTTTGAGCCAATCCTGGATTTTACTAAAGTATGACTATTTTACCGTGTTTCCCCGAAAATAAGACAGTGTCTTATATTATTTTTTACTCCCAAAGATGCGC
>NW_026943866.1:92500-105000 GCF_035594765.1 Anolis carolinensis
AGAAGCGACTTGCAATATGTTCTCAAGTCGCTTCTGACACAATTTAAAAAATTGATTAGCAGCCCTGGCCTTACATTGTGTGAATTGAGTTTTCTTTTTCTTTCCATCAGTTTCCGATGCCATTCCTCTCCAGAGAGAGTGGAGCTTTGCTCGGACAAATGCGGTGCTCGCCTTGCTCTACCGCAAAGTAAGTCTTCCTTAATTGGGGTTTGACTGCAAGCATTTCACAGTCGTCCTGCTCCTTTTAAAAACTACCATATATACTCGAGTATAAGCCGACCCGAATATAAGCCACAAAAAAGTTTTGTTGTTTTGTGGATCGCCGTGATGCCATCACTCTTTTATATATATAGATCTATGTTTTGAGTTTACAACCTATGATGTGCACTTTGCTAATCTACTATTGCAACCTCACTGTTTTTAAATTCTATGTTTTTAATAAGTGTGTTTTTATTCTTTTTGGTTAATGTGCAAATATTACAATGGGTGCATGTTATTGTTTATTGATGTATTGAATATTGTTATTGTTTTGTATTTGATATTTCTGTGAGCCGCCCCGAGTCCCCTCTGGGGGAGATGGTGGCGAGATACAAATAAATGTATTATTATTATTATTATTACTATTATTATTATTATTATTAACCAGTTTTTACCACAAAAAAACTGGGAAAACATTGACTCCAGTATAAGCCGAGGGTGGTAAATTTCAGAAATAAAAATAGATACCAATAAAATTACATTAATTGAGGCATCAGTAGGTTAAATGTTTTTGAATATTTACATAAAGTTCAAATTTAAGATAAGACTGTCCAACTCTGATCAAATCATTATTCTCATCTTCTTCAGTGTAAATGTGCTTATGTATCCTTTTAATAATAATAGAGTAAAATAATACCTGAAATAATAGTAATAATAATAATAAATACAGGAAAATAATACATGTAATAATAGAGTAAAATAATAAATGCAATAATAGTAATAATAATAATTATAATAAGATCAGAGTGAAATAATAAATGTAATAATAATAATAATAGAGTAAAATAATAATAATAATAATAATAATAATAATAATAATTTTATTTTTATACCCCGCCACCATCTCCCCAGAGGGACTCGGGGCGGCTCACAGATATAAAACCAGCATACAGAGTATCAAATACAAAAAACACAAAAATAAAATTAAAAGGCATAAAATAAAATCACAGTCATTATAAAACACATGATAAAACACAGCAATACCCTAGCACTCAAGACCTAGCTCTTTACTAGAGCTTTTAATCTATGTTAATTTTATCAATATTTGTATGTATGTATTTTTATCCTTTACAATTTTATCTTGTAAATCGCCTAGAGCATCTTGGATGGAGGGCGATTAATAAGTAATTAAATGATGATGATGATGATGATGATGATGATGATGGTTAATAAAATCATACAATGGATTGGGCAAAGTGCACTGAGTGAAAAAACAACAAAACCCAAAACAAAACAACAACAAAAAAGAGAAAATGGAAAAGCAAAGGAAAAATAAATGCAATACAGTAGAATCTCACTTATCCAACACTCACTTATCCAACGTTCTGGATTATCCAACACATTTTTGTAGTCAATGTTTTCAATATATCATGATATTTTGGTGCTAAATTCGTAAATACAGTAATTACTACATAGCATTAATGTGTAATGAACTACTTTTTCTGTCAAATTTGTTGTATAACATGATGTTTTGGTGCTTAATTAGTAAAATCATAAACTATTTTGATGTTTAATATGCTTTTTCTTAATCTCTCCTTATTATCCAACTTATTCACTTATCCAACATTCTGCTGGCCCGTTTATGTTGGATGAGACTCTACTGTAGTAGCAACAATAATAGAGAAAAATAATAAATGTAATAATACCAATAATAATAGAGAAAAATAATAAATATACCATATATTCTTGAGTATAAGCTGACCCAAATATAAGCCATCCAGGACTCTCACCTGAGTATAAGCCGAGGGGTCTTTTTCAGTCTTAAAAAAAGGGCTGAAAAACTAGGCTTATACTCGAGTATATACAGTATACTGCTTTTGCTCAATAAAACTACAAAAGACTGTCAATAGCAAGGTGAACTATTCTGAGGTGCGACACCCCTCAACCACTTTGGCCTCCAACCAAACATAACACTGCTCACTCAGGAGCAAACTATCTGCTGACTCTTGAGATGGTTTTCCATCTTCCTTGCTTGGATGGTGAAAGGCGTTTCTGGCTTTGTCTCCCCTTGTAGTTGTTTGTGCCCTTCAAGCCGGAGGAGTTGGTCCGCCATTTGCAGCACGTCCTGGAGACGAGCGAAGTCAACTGGCATCACGTCCTCTCCTGCGTTTCCACGCTGCTGGTCTGCCAGTCGGGAGCCGCACCACTGATTAAAGGTAGATACCGAGTCCGTGGTTGGATCGGACTTTGGCATTTTGAGCCCACATACTGTTTTGTTTTCACTTTGGGAAAAAGGTGGGAGACGTGTGTGTTATGGGGAAGTCTTTTTCCCAGACTTCCTGAGCCATCTGCTGAAGAAAGGCTTTGAGGACTATGACTTGGAAAGCATGATGACGGCGTTCCTGATCGCGCGCCAGGCTGGCCTGGAGGGTCCTGCCGTTTTCATGCCTTACGCAGAATGGTTTAAGGTAAGAGCCTAAGATAGATCATGAGTTCTGACATTAAATTGCCTCATTTATGGTCCTAACCATACAGGTTTGCATTGGCGGACCCAAAGAGACATCTCAGGAATTTGCTATGTCCTCTGCCACAATTACCCATTGAATTTTGACTTGTGAGTTTTAACCTGCTTTATACTAGTGTGGTCTTGTGAGTATTTTTTTTTTGGCCCAGTTCCTTTTAGGAGCCAATCCTGGATTTTACTAAAGTATGACTATTTTACCGTGTTTCCCCGAAAATAAGACAGTGTCTTATATTATTTTTTACTCCCAAAGATGCGCTAGGTCTTATTTTCAGGGGATGTCTTATTTTTCTATGAAGAAGAATTCATATCCATTGTTGAACAAAAAAAAATGAACATTTATTCTATACTGTACAGAAGTTGTCATCACAAACCAACATAACTAAACCAGACAAACTGTGACCCCTGTCAAGAATTTCTTGTTACTACCATTATTTACATATACAACTGGTATGTAAGCCGCCCCAAGTCCCTCTGGGGAGATGGAGGCGGGGTATAAAAATAAAATAATAATAATTATTATTATTTTATTTTATTGTATGACGCAGCAAACAAGATAGATATGCTGGATTTCGTATCACAAAATCACAAGTCAAACACTTCCCAAGTGTCTAGGACTGTGTGATGTATTTATTATTATTATTATTATTATTATTATTATTATTATTATTATTATTATTTTATTATGACACAGCAAACAAGATAGATATGCTGGATTTCGTATTGCAAAATCACAAGTCGAACACTTCCCAAGTGTCTAGGACTGTGTGATACATTATTATTATTATTATTATTATGTACATTTACCAACCCTGCATGCTACGGTGTTTTGTTTGACGGGCGCCGGGCATGCTTCCAAACAAAAACTTTGCTAGGTCTTACTTTCAGGGGAGGCCTTATATTTAGCAATTTAGCAAAACCTCTACTAGGTCTTATTTTTTGGGGATGTCTTACTTTCAGGGAAACAGGGTATGTGATCTTATTAGTTTTTATGATCTATTCTATTGTTGATTGATTTGTTTTATTGTTGTGTTTTTACATTGTTTGTTTATCCTGGGCTTGGCCCCATGTAAGCCGCCCCAAGTCCCTTTGGGGAGATGGGGCTGGGTATAAAAATAAAAATAAAATAATAAGAATAATTATTATTGTATGTTATATCATCATCATCATCTATCACCTGTGGCCGAGTATGATTGTCTTCCAAGACTTGGTAGTGGGTCTTCAAATAGCTGTAAAGGCCTATTCTGGATCCGCATAGTCTTTTGCAGTTTTTGTGTGTGTCAGGAGCAACTTGAGAAACTGCAAGTTGCTTCTGATGTGAGAGAATTCGTTGTCTGCAAGGATGTTGCCCAGAGGTGAATGTTTTGATGTTTTACGATCCTTGTGGTTGGCTTATCTCATGTCCCTGCATGGGGAGCTGGAGTTGACAGAGGGAAGTCACCTGCTCTCCCGGCAACCTGTGGGTCAGCAGTCCTGCCGGCACAAGGATTTAGCCCATTGTGTCACCGGGGGCTCTATCTTTTGCATTGAGGACATACATTTCCAGATAGAAGGTGGTCCCGACAAGGGTTTGCTTGGGACGTATCTCTCTTTTCCCCTTCATTCGTGCCTCTGCAAAATCCACAGCACTGTTGGTAACAGCTGACCTCCAGTTCCAATGATCGAAAGTCAGGGCTTCCTAGTTCTCTCGCCATGTTCCTGCCACATTTTTATGGTTAGCTCTAAGCCCATCTGTCCTCTGAAATTCCATTTTCCATTCTTGAACTGAGAGTAGAGTAACTGCTTTGCGAGACGGTGATCGGACCTTTGGACAACTTGGCATCCGGTCCCACGAAGTTGAAGGCAGAGAATCATCGCTTCAGTGCTGGTGGTCTTTGCTTATATGTATTTAGTAAACAGTTAAAAACATGGCTTTTCCAGTGTGCATTGGAATAATTAACCCCACGACAGACCCCTCCTATAGAAATACCGCTTTTCTGCATTTTGTTTTGCCCCGGTATTGGAAACAACTTGACTCCCTACCCCAACTCTTCTAGATAACTCCTCAACACTTTGCCCAGATACCTTATTAAAAGGTTTTGTATTTTTTGCATTTTGTATACTTTTGCATTTTTTGACTTGACCGGCCCCCTTTCTATCTAATAGTGGGGATGTTTGTTTTACCATTTTACCGTTTTATTTTGCTATGATCTATGTCATAGGGGTTGCTATGATCTATGTCAGAGGTTGTGAGGTCTGTTGGAAACTAGGCAAGTGGGGTGTATATATCATCCTGCTGGGAGGCTTCTCATGTCCCCACAAGCTAGAGCTGACAGACAGGAGCTCACACCATCTTGCAGATTTGAACCGCAAACCTTCAGGTCAGCAGTTCAACTGGCACAAGGGTTTAACCCATTGAGCCACCATGACTCCAATATATATAATAATATAATAATAATAATATAATATATAATAATAATTCTTATTGTTTTATTTCTTCTTCTTCTTCTTCTTTCCTCTATTTTTATTTCCTCTATTATTATTTTATTGTATGACACAGCAAACAAGATAGATATGCTGGATTTCGTATCACAAAATCACAAGTCGAACACTTCCCAAGCATTTAGGACTGTGTGATGTATTTTTGGATGAAATTATTATTATTATTATTATTATTATTATTATTATTTAGCTGAGTTGGATAAAAGAGAAGGGATGGAAGATACTATTTTTTTGTTTGCATTAAACCAAACCGTGTTTGGGGAGAGCCTTTCTTCTTGAGCACTAAGAGATTTTCTTTCTCTAATTTTTATATATATATATATATATATATATATATATATATATATATATATATATATACATATACACACACACACACACACACACACACACACACACACACACACACAAAATAAAATGTACAAAAATAAAATGCAATTTATTATACATATATATATATATATATATATATTGTATATATATTGCATATATATATATATATACACACACACACACACACACACATATATATACATACATACATACATACAGTAGAGTCTCACTTATCCAAACCTCGCTTATCCAAGCCTCTGGATTATCCAAGCCATTTTTGTAGTCAATGTTTGCAATATATTATGATATTTTGGTGCTAAATTCGTAAATACGGTAATTACAACATAACATTACTGCGTATTGAAATACTTTTTCTGTCAAATTCGTTGTATAACGTGATGTTTGGGTGCTTAATTAGTAAAATCATAACCTAATTTGATGTTTAATAGGCTTTCCCCCCACTGAATGGCATTGGTGGTTGTTTGATATTATTACTGTTGTATATTATGATATTATTACTGTTGTATTATTACTGTTGTATAAACCTTTGTTTTAACTTCTGTTTTATCATCTTCTTGTGTTTTAAACTGTGTATATTGTTAATGTATTTGCGCTGTTACTTTTGTAACATTGTGACCCGCCCCGAGTCCCCACGGGCAGATGGTGGCGGGGTATAAATAAAGTTTTATTATTATTATTATTATTATTATTATTTCCTTAATCCCTCCTTATTATCCAAGATATTCACTTATCCAAGCTTCTGCCAGCCCATTTAGCTTGGATAAGTGAGACTCTACTGTGTGTGTGTGTAGATAGATAGATAGATAGATAGATAGATAGATAGATAGATAGATAGATATTGCATTTTATTTTTGTACATTTTATTTTGTATATATATAGGCTCCATGTGTTTACTGTGAGTGCCTACCAAGGCCTGGTCCTGCCTGAGGCCCTGCAAGACTTCTTCAGCCAAACTTTGACCCAAGTTCTGACCTACAACCCTCAGCTCAAAGGTAGGGCTTTTTAAAAAATAAATTGCATTTTATTTTTGTACTGTGGGGTGAATTGTTCTAATACTGTAAACAGGTTGCCATATATACTCATGTATCAGTTGATTTTTATATAAGTCGAGAGCCATTCTTGTATGGAGGACAGAGAGTATGTTAATCCCTGGAGAAGTCAAACTACCTTTTGGGTTTTTTTTTTTAACTAACATTTCTATGTTCTGTTTTTATGACCCAGTTTTGTATATATATATATATATTTTTGGGGCCTCTGGTGGCACAGTGTGTTAAAGCGCTGAGCTGCTGAACTTGCAGACCGAAAAGTGCTAGGTTCAAATCCCGGGAGTGGAATGAGCGCCCACTGTTAGCCCCAGCTTCTGCCAACCTAGCAGTTCGAAAACATGCCAATGTGAGTAGATCAATAGGTCTGGCGGGAAGGTAAGGGCGTTCCATGCAGTCATGCCGGCCACATGACCTTGGAGGTGTCTATGGACAATGCCGGCTCTTCGGCTTAGAAATGGAGATGAGCACCAACCCCCAGAGTCGGACACGACTGGACTCAATGTCATGGGAAACATTTACCTTTACCTTTTTGTATGTTTTGAATTGTATTAGTCTTTGTTCAATTGTGAACCTCTTTGAGTTCCAATTTTGATATGGAAACAACAACAACAACAACAGGACACCAACTCTCCTAGGCTTCAGGAAAGCCTTAAAGACATGGTTGCGCACACAAGCTTTTAATGAATGAGAACATGGACTTTACATGACCTGTACCAAGACTTACGTTGAGAATTCTGGATGTGAATGGATTTTAATCTTGGATATGCTTAAAATTTTATATAATGTGATTTTATTTTGTAATGGTATCTGTTTTATATGAATTGTTGTTTTGTACACTGTTTTTAGGCATTGAATTTTTGCCTATTTATTGTAAGCCGCCTTGAGTCCCCCCTGGGAGAAAGGCAGGGTAAAAATGATGCAAATAAATAACTAAATAAATAAATAAAGGTGAGGTATAAGTTTCATAAATAAATAAATAGGATGCTAGCTGTTAAGCAGCCAGCGAGAGAGTCCATGTCCTCTTGACGTCGCCTTCATTGAATGTCCTGTGCATAAAAGGCCTTGAAGTTACAGACGCCTTTAGAAATCATTGACTGCCTTATTCCAATTCTATTGGAACTGTTGGTTATTTTTATTTATCAGTTGCAGATAAAGGAGCCGTGGTGGTGCAGTGGGTTAAACCCTTGTGCCAGATGGACTGCTGACCTAAAGGTTGGGTTGCTGACCTGAAGGTTGCCGGTTCGAATCCGTGAGATGGGATGAGCTCCCATCTGTCAGCTCTAGCTTGTGGGAACATGCGTGAAGACTCCCAGCAGGATGGTAACACATTCTGACATCGCTTGGACAACGTCTTTGTACATGGCCAAATCTCTCACACCAGAAGCGACTTGCAATATGTTCTCAAGTCGCTTCTGACACAATTTAAAAAATTGATTAGCAGCCCTGGCCTTACATTGTGTGAATTGAGTTTTCTTTTTCTTTCCATCAGTTTCCGATGCCATTCCTCTCCAGAGAGAGTGGAGCTTTGCTCGGACAAATGCGGTGCTCGCCTTGCTCTACCGCAAAGTAAGTCTTCCTTAATTGGGGTTTGACTGCAAGCATTTCACAGTCGTCCTGCTCCTTTTAAAAACTACCATATATACTCGAGTATAAGCCGACCCGAATATAAGCCACAAAAAAGTTTTGTTGTTTTGTGGATCGCCGTGATGCCATCACTCTTTTATATATATAGATCTATGTTTTGAGTTTACAACCTATGATGTGCACTTTGCTAATCTACTATTGCAACCTCACTGTTTTTAAATTCTATGTTTTTAATAAGTGTGTTTTTATTCTTTTTGGTTAATGTGCAAATATTACAATGGGTGCATGTTATTGTTTATTGATGTATTGAATATTGTTATTGTTTTGTATTTGATATTTCTGTGAGCCGCCCCGAGTCCCCTCTGGGGGAGATGGTGGCGAGATACAAATAAATGTATTATTATTATTATTATTATTATTATTATTATTATTATTATTATTATTATTAACCAGTTTTTACCACAAAAAAACTGGGAAAACATTGACTCCAGTATAAGCCGAGGGTGGTAAATTTCAGAAATAAAAATAGATACCAATAAAATTACATTAATTGAGGCATCAGTAGGTTAAATGTTTTTGAATATTTACATAAAGTTCAAATTTAAGATAAGACTGTCCAACTCTGATCAAATCATTATTCTCATCTTCTTCAGTGTAAATGTGCTTATGTATCCTTTTAATAATAATAGAGTAAAATAATACCTGAAATAATAGTAATAATAATAATAAATACAGGAAAATAATACATGTAATAATAGAGTAAAATAATAAATGCAATAATAGTAATAATAATAATTATAATAAGATCAGAGTGAAATAATAAATGTAATAATAATAATAATAGAGTAAAATAATAATAATAATAATAATAATAATAATAATAATAATTGTGCGGTTTTCTGGCATTGTGTATTTCTGCCGCTTCTGTGACTGTTCATTTGGGTTTTGATGATTCCGTAGCCCACTTGTCGATGGATGTCCAGAATCAGCAGCATCCACCGCGGTCCTTTTTATCCTGGGTGACGACCGAGCCAGTATAGACTTCGTTTGGGTTTGATTCTCCATAATGCTAATGGGTTAGGTGCTCTTGGTTGTGCTCCTCAGCTGAGGCCTCTCTGGCTTGGTTGGACCTGCCGGTAGTTACACTACCGCCAGCACAGCCCTCAGTCATCATGATTCATTGGAACTTATGCCTCAAGTACCACCTGCCAGCAGCAAAGAACTGGTGGGATCACAAACCTGCAAAAGTATTGGAAAATGAGCACGCAAAGATACTGTGGGACTTCCGAATCCAGACTGACAAAGTTCTGGAACACAACACACCAGACATCACAGTTGTGGAAAAGAACAAGGTTTGGATCATTGATGTTGCCATCCCAGGTGACAGTCGCATTGACGAAAAACAACAGGAAAAACTCAGCCGCTATCAGGACCTCAAGATTGAACTTCAAAGACTCTGGCAGAAACCAGTGCAGGTGGTCCCGGTGGTGATGGGCACACTGGGTGCCGTGCCAAAAGATCTCAGCCGGCATTTGGAAACAATAGACATTGACAAAATTACGATCTGCCAACTGCAAAAAGCCACCCTGCTGGGATCTGCACGCATCATCCGAAAATACATCACACAGTCCTAGACACTTGGGAAGTGTTCGACTTGTGATTTTGTGAAACGAAACCCAGCATATCTATCTTGTTTGCTGTGTCATACAACGTCGTTGTGTCAATAATAATAATAATAATAATAATAATAATTTTATTTTTATACCCCGCCACCATCTCCCCAGAGGGACTCGGGGCGGCTCACAGATATAAAACCAGCATACAGAGTATCAAATACAAAAAACACAAAAATAAAATTAAAAGGCATAAAATAAAATCACAGTCATTATAAAACACATGATAAAACACAGCAATACCCTAGCACTCAAGACCTAGCTCTTTACTAGAGCTTTTAATCTATGTTAATTTTATCAATATTTGTATGTATGTATTTTTATCCTTTACAATTTTATCTTGTAAATCGCCTAGAGCATCTTGGATGGAGGGCGATTAATAAGTAATTAAATGATGATGATGATGATGATGATGATGATGGTGGTTAATAAAATCATACAATGGATTGGGCAAAGTGCACTGAGTGAAAAAACAACAAAACCCAAAACAAAACAACAACAAAAAAGAGAAAATGGAAAAGCAAAGGAAAAATAAATGCAATACAGTAGAATCTCACTTATCCAACACTCACTTATCCAACGTTCTGGATTATCCAACACATTTTTGTAGTCAATGTTTTCAATATATCATGATATTTTGGTGCTAAATTCGTAAATACAGTAATTACTACATAGCATTAATGTGTAATGAACTACTTTTTCTGTCAAATTTGTTGTATAACATGATGTTTTGGTGCTTAATTAGTAAAATCATAAACTATTTTGATGTTTAATATGCTTTTTCTTAATCTCTCCTTATTATCCAACTTATTCACTTATCCAACATTCTGCTGGCCCGTTTATGTTGGATGAGACTCTACTGTAGTAGCAACAATAATAGAGAAAAATAATAAATGTAATAATACCAATAATAATAGAGAAAAATAATAAATATACCATATATTCTTGAGTATAAGCTGACCCAAATATAAGCCATCCAGGACTCTCACCTGAGTATAAGCCGAGGGGTCTTTTTCAGTCTTAAAAAAAGGGCTGAAAAACTAGGCTTATACTCGAGTATATACAGTATACTGCTTTTGCTCAATAAAACTACAAAAGACTGTCAATAGCAAGGTGAACTATTCTGAGGTGCGACACCCCTCAACCACTTTGGCCTCCAACCAAACATAACACTGCTCACTCAGGAGCAAACTATCTGCTGACTCTTGAGATGGTTTTCCATCTTCCTTGCTTGGATGGTGAAAGGCGTTTCTGGCTTTGTCTCCCCTTGTAGTTGTTTGTGCCCTTCAAGCCGGAGGAGTTGGTCCGCCATTTGCAGCACGTCCTGGAGACGAGCGAAGTCAACTGGCATCACGTCCTCTCCTGCGTTTCCACGCTGCTGGTCTGCCAGTCGGGAGCCGCACCACTGATTAAAGGTAGATACCGAGTCCGTGGTTGGATCGGACTTTGGCATTTTGAGCCCACATACTGTTTTGTTTTCACTTTGGGAAAAAGGTGGGAGACGTGTGTGTTATGGGGAAGTCTTTTTCCCAGACTTCCTGAGCCATCTGCTGAAGAAAGGCTTTGAGGACTATGACTTGGAAAGCATGATGACGGCGTTCCTGATCGCGCGCCAGGCTGGCCTGGAGGGTCCTGCCGTTTTCATGCCTTACGCAGAATGGTTTAAGGTAAGAGCCTAAGATAGATCATGAGTTCTGACATTAAATTGCCTCATTTATGGTCCTAACCATACAGGTTTGCATTGGCGGACCCAAAGAGACATCTCAGGAATTTGCTATGTCCTCTGCCACAATTACCCATTGAATTTTGACTTGTGAGTTTTAACCTGCTTTATACTAGTGTGGTCTTGTGAGTATTTTTTTTTTGGCCCAGTTCCTTTTAGGAGCCAATCCTGGATTTTACTAAAGTATGACTATTTTACCGTGTTTCCCCGAAAATAAGACAGTGTCTTATATTATTTTTTACTCCCAAAGATGCGCTAGGTCTTATTTTCAGGGGATGTCTTATTTTTCTATGAAGAAGAATTCATATCCATTGTTGAACAAAAAAAAATGAACATTTATTCTATACTGTACAGAAGTTGTCATCACAAACCAACATAACTAAACCAGACAAACTGTGACCCCTGTCAAGAATTTCTTGTTACTACCATTATTTACATATACAACTGGTATGTAAGCCGCCCCAAGTCCCTCTGGGGAGATGGAGGCGGGGTATAAAAATAAAATAATAATTATTATTATTATTTTATTTTATTGTATGACGCAGCAAACAAGATAGATATGCTGGATTTCGTATCACAAAATCACAAGTCAAACACTTCCCAAGTGTCTAGGACTGTGTGATGTATTTATTATTATTATTATTATTATTATTATTATTATTATTATTATTATTTTATTATGACACAGCAAACAAGATAGATATGCTGGATTTCGTATTGCAAAATCACAAGTCGAACACTTCCCAAGTGTCTAGGACTGTGTGATACATTATTATTATTATTATTATTATGTACATTTACCAACCCTGCATGCTACGGTGTTTTGTTTGACGGGCGCCGGGCATGCTTCCAAACAAAAACTTTGCTAGGTCTTACTTTCAGGGGAGGCCTTATATTTAGCAATTTAGCAAAACGTCTAC
>NW_026943866.1:110000-112080 GCF_035594765.1 Anolis carolinensis
AAAAGTAGTTCATTACACATTAATGCTATGTAGTAATTACTGTATTTACGAATTTAGCACCAAAATATCACGATATATTGAAAACATTGACTACAAAAATGCGTTGGATAATCCAGAACGTTGGATAAGTGAGTGTTGGATAAGTGAGACTCTACTGTATTGAATATTGTTATTGTTTTGTATTTGATATTTCTGTGAGCCGCCCCGAGTCCCCTCTGGGGGAGATGGTGGCGAGATACAAATAAATGTATTATTATTATTATTATTACTATTATTATTATTATTATTAACCAGTTTTTACCACAAAAAAACTGGGAAAACATTGACTCCAGTATAAGCCGAGGGTGGTAAATTTCAGAAATAAAAATAGATACCAATAAAATTACATTAATTGAGGCATCAGTAGGTTAAATGTTTTTGAATATTTACATAAAGTTCAAATTTAAGATAAGACTGTCCAACTCTGATCAAATCATTATTCTCATCTTCTTCAGTGTAAATGTGCTTATGTATCCTTTTAATAATAATAGAGTAAAATAATACCTGAAATAATAGTAATAATAATAATAAATACAGGAAAATAATACATGTAATAATAGAGTAAAATAATAAATGCAATAATAGTAATAATAATAATTATAATAAGATCAGAGTGAAATAATAAATGTAATAATAATAATAATAGAGTAAAATAATAATAATAATAATAATAATAATAATAATAATAATAATAATTTTATTTTTATACCCCGCCACCATCTCCCCAGAGGGACTCGGGGCGGCTCACAGATATAAAACCAGCATACAGAGTATCAAATACAAAAAACACAAAAATAAAATTAAAAGGCATAAAATAAAATCACAGTCATTATAAAACACATGATAAAACACAGCAATACCCTAGCACTCAAGACCTAGCTCTTTACTAGAGCTTTTAATCTATGTTAATTTTATCAATATTTGTATGTATGTATTTTTATCCTTTACAATTTTATCTTGTAAATCGCCTAGAGCATCTTGGATGGAGGGCGATTAATAAGTAATTAAATGATGATGATGATGATGATGATGATGATGATGATGGTTAATAAAATCATACAATGGATTGGGCAAAGTGCACTGAGTGAAAAAACAACAAAACCCAAAACAAAACAACAACAAAAAAGAGAAAATGGAAAAGCAAAGGAAAAATAAATGCAATACAGTAGAATCTCACTTATCCAACACTCACTTATCCAACGTTCTGGATTATCCAACACATTTTTGTAGTCAATGTTTTCAATATATCATGATATTTTGGTGCTAAATTCGTAAATACAGTAATTACTACATAGCATTAATGTGTAATGAACTACTTTTTCTGTCAAATTTGTTGTATAACATGATGTTTTGGTGCTTAATTAGTAAAATCATAAACTATTTTGATGTTTAATATGCTTTTTCTTAATCTCTCCTTATTATCCAACTTATTCACTTATCCAACATTCTGCTGGCCCGTTTATGTTGGATGAGACTCTACTGTAGTAGCAACAATAATAGAGAAAAATAATAAATGTAATAATACCAATAATAATAGAGAAAAATAATAAATATACCATATATTCTTGAGTATAAGCTGACCCAAATATAAGCCATCCAGGACTCTCACCTGAGTATAAGCCGAGGGGTCTTTTTCAGTCTTAAAAAAAGGGCTGAAAAACTAGGCTTATACTCGAGTATATACAGTATACTGCTTTTGCTCAATAAAACTACAAAAGACTGTCAATAGCAAGGTGAACTATTCTGAGGTGCGACACCCCTCAACCACTTTGGCCTCCAACCAAACATAACACTGCTCACTCAGGAGCAAACTATCTGCTGACTCTTGAGATGGTTTTCCATCTTCCTTGCTTGGATGGTGAAAGGCGTTTCTGGCTTTGTCTCCCCTTGTAGTTGTTTGTGCCCTTCAAGCCGGAGGAGTTGGTCCGCCATTTGCAGCACGTCCTGGAGACGAGCGAAGTCAACTGGCATCACGTCCTCTCCTGCGTTTCCACGCTGCTGGTCTGCCAGTCGGGAGCCGCACCACTGATTAAAGGTAGAT
>NW_026943867.1:0-77500 GCF_035594765.1 Anolis carolinensis
GAAAGAAACACTGGGATGGAGAGAGATAAATAATAATAATAATAATAATAATAATAATAATAATAATAAGGAAGGAAGGAAAGAGAGAGAAGGAAGGGAAGAAAAGGAAGGAAGGAAAGAAACACTGGGATGGAGGGAGATAAATAATAATAATAATAATAATAATAATAATAATAATAGGAAGGAAGGAAAGAGAGAGAAGGAAGGGAAGAAAAGGAAGGAAGGAAAGAAACACTGGGATGGAGAGAGATAAATAATAATAATAATAATAATAATAATAATAATAATAATAATAAGGAAGGAAGGAAAGAGAGAGAAGGAAGGGAAGAAAAGGAAGGAAGGAAAGAAACACTGGATGGAGAGAGATAAATAATAATAATAATAATAATAATAATAATAATAAGGAAGGAAGGAAAGAGAGAGAAGGAAGGGAAGAAAAGGAAGGAAGGAAAGAAACACTGGGATGGAGAGAGATAAATAATAATAATAATAATAATAATAATAATAATAATA
The DNA here is from genome assembly GCF_035594765.1 of Anolis carolinensis. Classification (NCBI taxonomy): domain Eukaryota; kingdom Metazoa; phylum Chordata; class Lepidosauria; order Squamata; family Anolidae; genus Anolis; species Anolis carolinensis. The sequence goes on from NW_026943867.1 coordinate 514, forward strand.
AGGAAGGAAGGAAAGAGAGAGAAGGAAGGGAAGAAAAGGAAGGAAGGAAAGAAACACTGGGATGGAGAGAGATAAATAATAATAATAATAATAATAATAATAATAATAATAATAAGGAAGGAAGGAAAGAGAGAGAAGGAAGGGAAGAAAAGGAAGGAAGGAAAGAAACACTGGGATGGAGAGAGATAAATAATAATAATAATAATAATAATAATAATAAGGAAGGAAGGAAAGAGAGAGAAGGAAGGGAAGAAAAGGAAGGAAGGAAAGAAACACTGGGATGGAGAGAGATAAATAATAATAATAATAATAATAATAATAATAATAAGGAAGGAAGGAAAGAGAGAGAAGGAAGGGAAGAAAAGGAAGGAAGGAAAGAAACACTGGGATGGAGAGAGATAAATAATAATAATAATAATAATAATAATAATAATAAGGAAGGAAGGAAAGAGAGAGAAGGAAGGGAAGAAAAGGAAGGAAGGAAAGAAACACTGGGATGGAGAGAGATAAATAATAATAATAATAATAATAATAATAATAATAAGGAAGGAAGGAAAGAGAGAGAAGGAAGGGAAGAAAAGGAAGGAAGGAAAGAAACACTGGGATGGAGGAGAGATAAATAATAATAATAATAATAATAATAATAATAATAATAGGAAGGAAGGAAAGAGAGAGAAGGAAGGGAAGAAAAGGAAGGAAGGAAAGAAACACTGGGATGGAGAGAGATAAATAATAATAATAATAATAATAATAATAATAATAAGGAAGGAAGGAAAGAGAGAGAAGGAAGGGAAGAAAAGGAAGGAAGGAAAGAAACACTGGGATGGAGAGAGATAAATAATAATAATAATAATAATAATAATAATAATAAGGAAGGAAGGAAAGAGAGAGAAGGAAGGGAAGAAAAGGAAGGAAGGAAAGAAACACTGGGATGGAGAGAGATAAATAATAATAATAATAATAATAATAATAATAATAAGGAAGGAAGGAAAGAGAGAGAAGGAAGGGAAGAAAAGGAAGGAAGGAAAGAAACACTGGGATGGAGAGAGATAAATAATAATAATAATAATAATAATAATAATAATAAGGAAGGAAGGAAAGAGAGAGAAGGAAGGGAAGAAAAGGAAGGAAGGAAAGAAACACTGGGATGGAGAGAGATAAATAATAATAATAATAATAATAATAATAATAATAATAGGAAGGAAGGAAAGAGAGAGAAGGAAGGGAAGAAAAGGAAGGAAGGAAAGAAACACTGGGATGGAGAGAGATAAATAATAATAATAATAATAATAATAATAATAATAATAAGGAAGGAAGGAAAGAGAGAGAAGGAAGGGAAGAAAAGGAAGGAAGGAAAGAAACACTGGGATGGAGAGAGATAAATAATAATAATAATAATAATAATAATAATAATAATAAGGAAGGAAGGAAAGAGAGAGAAGGAAGGGAAGAAAAGGAAGGAAGGAAAGAAACACTGGGATGGAGAGAGATAAATAATAATAATAATAATAATAATAATAATAATAATAAGGAAGGAAGGAAAGAGAGAGAAGGAAGGGAAGAAAAGGAAGGAAGGAAAGAAACACTGGGATGGAGAGAGATAAATAATAATAATAATAATAATAATAATAATAATAAGGAAGGAAGGAAAGAGAGAGAAGGAAGGGAAGAAAAGGAAGGAAGGAAAGAAACACTGGGATGGAGAGAGATAAATAATAATAATAATAATAATAATAATAATAATAATAATAATAGGAAGGAAGGAAAGAGAGAGAAGGAAGGGAAGAAAAGGAAGGAAGGAAAGAAACACTGGGATGGAGAGAGATAAATAATAATAATAATAATAATAATAATAATAAGGAAGGAAGGAAAGAGAGAGAAGGAAGGGAAGAAAAGGAAGGAAGGAAAGAAACACTGGGATGGAGAGAGATAAATAATAATAATAATAATAATAATAATAATAATAATAGGAAGGAAGGAAAGAGAGAGAAGGAAGGGAAGAAAAGGAAGGAAGGAAAGAAACACTGGGATGGAGAGAGATAAATAATAATAATAATAATAATAATAATAATAATAATAAGGAAGGAAGGAAAGAGAGAGAAGGAAGGGAAGAAAAGGAAGGAAGGAAAGAAACACTGGGATGGAGAGAGATAAATAATAATAATAATAATAATAATAATAATAAGGAAGGAAGGAAAGAGAGAGAAGGAAGGGAAGAAAAGGAAGGAAGGAAAGAAACACTGGGATGGAGAGAGATAAATAATAATAATAATAATAATAATAATAATAATAATAAGGAAGGAAGGAAAGAGAGAGAAGGAAGGGAAGAAAAGGAAGGAAGGAAAGAAACACTGGGATGGAGAGAGATAAATAATAATAATAATAATAATAATAATAATAATAATAATAAGGAAGGAAGGAAAGAGAGAGAAGGAAGGGAAGAAAAGGAAGGAAGGAAAGAAACACTGGATGGAGAGAGATAAATAATAATAATATAATAATAATAATAATAATAATAATAATAATAGGAAGGAAGGAAAGAGAGAGAAGGAAGGGAAGAAAAGGAAGGAAGGAAAGAAACACTGGGATGGAGGGAGATAAATAATAATAATAATAATAATAATAATAATAATAAGGAAGGAAGGAAAGAGAGAGAAGGAAGGGAAGAAAAGGAAGGAAGGAAAGAAACACTGGGATGGAGAGAGATAAATAATAATAATAATAATAATAATAATAATAATAAGGAAGGAAGGAAAGAGAGAGAAGGAAGGGAAGAAAAGGAAGGAAGGAAAGAAACACTGGGATGGAGAGAGATAAATAATAATAATAATAATAATAATAATAATAATAATAGGAAGGAAGGAAAGAGAGAGAAGGAAGGGAAGAAAAGGAAGGAAGGAAAGAAACACTGGGATGGAGAGAGATAAATAATAATAATAATAATAATAATAATAATAATAATAAGGAAGGAAGGAAAGAGAGAGAATGAAGGGAAGAAAAGGAAGGAAGGAAAGAAACACTGGGATGGAGAGAGATAAATAATAATAATAATAATAATAATAATAATAAGGAAGGAAGGAAAGAGAGAGAAGGAAGGGAAGAAAAGGAAGGAAGGAAAGAAACACTGGGATGGAGAGAGATAAATAATAATAATAATAATAATAATAATAATAATAATAAGGAAGGAAGGAAAGAGAGAGAAGGAAGGGAAGAAAAGGAAGGAAGGAAAGAAACACTGGGATGGAGAGAGATAAATAATAATAATAATAATAATAATAATAATAATAAGGAAGGAAGGAAAGAGAGAGAAGGAAGGGAAGAAAAGGAAGGAAGGAAAGAAACACTGGGATGGAGAGAGATAAATAATAATAATAATAATAATAATAATAATAATAAGGAAGGAAGGAAAGAGAGAGAAGGAAGGGAAGAAAAGGAAGGAAGGAAAGAAACACTGGGATGGAGAGAGATAAATAATAATAATAATAATAATAATAATAATAATAAGGAAGGAAGGAAAGAGAGAGAAGGAAGGGAAGAAAAGGAAGGAAGGAAAGAAACACTGGGATGGAGAGAGATAAATAATAATAATAATAATAATAATAATAATAATAAGGAAGGAAGGAAAGAGAGAGAAGGAAGGGAAGAAAAGGAAGGAAGGAAAGAAACACTGGGATGGAGAGAGATAAATAATAATAATAATAATAATAATAATAATAATAAGGAAGGAAGGAAAGAGAGAGAAGGAAGGGAAGAAAAGGAAGGAAGGAAAGAAACACTGGGATGGAGGGAGATAAATAATAATAATAATAATAATAATAATAATAATAAGGAAGGAAGGAAAGAGAGAGAAGGAAGGGAAGAAAAGGAAGGAAGGAAAGAAACACTGGGATGGAGGGAGATAAATAATAATAATAATAATAATAATAATAATAATAATAATAAGGAAGGAAGGAAAGAGAGAGAAGGAAGGGAAGAAAAGGAAGGAAGGAAAGAAACACTGGGATGGAGAGAGATAAATAATAATAATAATAATAATAATAATAATAATAAGGAAGGAAGGAAAGAGAGAGAAGGAAGGGAAGAAAAGGAAGGAAGGAAAGAAACACTGGGATGGAGAGAGATAAATAATAATAATAATAATAATAATAATAATAATAATAATAATAATAGGAAGGAAGGAAAGAGAGAGAAGGAAGGGAAGAAAAGGAAGGAAGGAAAGAAACACTGGGATGGAGGGAGATAAATAATAATAATAATAATAATAATAATAATAATAATAATAAGGAAGGAAGGAAAGAGAGAGAAGGAAGGGAAGAAAAGGAAGGAAGGAAAGAAACACTGGGATGGAGAGAGATAAATAATAATAATAATAATAATAATAATAATAATAATAGGAAGGAAGGAAAGAGAGAGAAGGAAGGGAAGAAAAGGAAGGAAGGAAAGAAACACTGGGATGGAGAGAGATAAATAATAATAATAATAATAATAATAATAATAATAATAATAATAATAGGAAGGAAGGAAAGAGAGAGAAGGAAGGGAAGAAAAGGAAGGAAGGAAAGAAACACTGGGATGGAGGGAGATAAATAATAATAATAATAATAATAATAATAATAATAATAATAGGAAGGAAGGAAAGAGAGAGAAGGAAGGGAAGAAAAGGAAGGAAGGAAAGAAACACTGGGATGGAGGGAGATAAATAATAATAATAATAATAATAATAATAATAATAATAATAAGGAAGGAAGGAAAGAGAGAGAAGGAAGGGAAGAAAAGGAAGGAAGGAAAGAAACACTGGGATGGAGAGAGATAAATAATAATAATAATAATAATAATAATAATAGGAAGGAAGGAAAGAGAGAGAAGGAAGGGAAGAAAAGGAAGGAAGGAAAGAAACACTGGGATGGAGAGAGATAAATAATAATAATAATAATAATAATAATAATAATAAGGAAGGAAGGAAAGAGAGAGAAGGAAGGGAAGAAAAGGAAGGAAGGAAAGAAACACTGGGATGGAGAGAGATAAATAATAATAATAATAATAATAATAATAATAATAATAATAATAAGGAAGGAAGGAAAGAGAGAGAAGGAAGGGAAGAAAAGGAAGGAAGGAAAGAAACACTGGGATGGAGAGAGATAAATAATAATAATAATAATAATAATAATAATAATAATAATAGGAAGGAAGGAAAGAGAGAGAAGGAAGGGAAGAAAAGGAAGGAAGGAAAGAAACACTGGGATGGAGGGAGATAAATAATAATAATAATAATAATAATAATAATAATAATAATAATAGGAAGGAAGGAAAGAGAGAGAAGGAAGGGAAGAAAAGGAAGGAAGGAAAGAAACACTGGGATGGAGAGAGATAAATAATAATAATAATAATAATAATAATAATAATAATAATAATAATAATAGGAAGGAAGGAAAGAGAGAGAAGGAAGGGAAGAAAAGGAAGGAAGGAAAGAAACACTGGGATGGAGGGAGATAAATAATAATAATAATAATAATAATAATAATAATAATAATAATAGGAAGGAAGGAAAGAGAGAGAAGGAAGGGAAGAAAAGGAAGGAAGGAAAGAAACACTGGGATGGAGGGAGATAAATAATAATAATAATAATAATAATAATAATAATAATAATAATAAGGAAGGAAGGAAAGAGAGAGAAGGAAGGGAAGAAAAGGAAGGAAGGAAAGAAACACTGGGATGGAGGGAGATAAATAATAATAATAATAATAATAATAATAATAATAATAATAGGAAGGAAGGAAAGAGAGAGAAGGAAGGGAAGAAAAGGAAGGAAGGAAAGAAACACTGGGATGGAGAGAGATAAATAATAATAATAATAATAATAATAATAATAATAATAATAGGAAGGAAGGAAAGAGAGAGAAGGAAGGGAAGAAAAGGAAGGAAGGAAAGAAACACTGGGATGGAGAGAGATAAATAATAATAATAATAATAATAATAATAATAATAATAATAGGAAGGAAGGAAAGAGAGAGAAGGAAGGGAAGAAAAGGAAGGAAGGAAAGAAACACTGGGATGGAGGGAGATAAATAATAATAATAATAATAATAATAATAATAATAATAATAGGAAGGAAGGAAAGAGAGAGAAGGAAGGGAAGAAAAGGAAGGAAGGAAAGAAACACTGGGATGGAGGGAGATAAATAATAATAATAATAATAATAATAATAATAATAATAATAAGGAAGGAAGGAAAGAGAGAGAAGGAAGGGAAGAAAAGGAAGGAAGGAAAGAAACACTGGGATGGAGAGAGATAAATAATAATAATAATAATAATAATAATAATAGGAAGGAAGGAAAGAGAGAGAAGGAAGGGAAGAAAAGGAAGGAAGGAAAGAAACACTGGGATGGAGAGAGATAAATAATAATAATAATAATAATAATAATAATAATAATAAGGAAGGAAGGAAAGAGAGAGAAGGAAGGGAAGAAAAGGAAGGAAGGAAAGAAACACTGGGATGGAGAGAGATAAATAATAATAATAATAATAATAATAATAATAATAATAATAAGGAAGGAAGGAAAGAGAGAGAAGGAAGGGAAGAAAAGGAAGGAAGGAAAGAAACACTGGGATGGAGGGAGATAAATAATAATAATAATAATAATAATAATAATAAGGAAGGAAGGAAAGAGAGAGAAGGAAGGGAAGAAAAGGAAGGAAGGAAAGAAACACTGGGATGGAGAGAGATAAATAATAATAATAATAATAATAATAATAATAGGAAGGAAGGAAAGAGAGAGAAGGAAGGGAAGAAAAGGAAGGAAGGAAAGAAACACTGGGATGGAGAGAGATAAATAATAATAATAATAATAATAATAATAATAATAATAATAAGGAAGGAAGGAAAGAGAGAGAAGGAAGGGAAGAAAAGGAAGGAAGGAAAGAAACACTGGGATGGAGAGAGATAAATAATAATAATAATAATAATAATAATAATAATAAGGAAGGAAGGAAAGAGAGAGAAGGAAGGGAAGAAAAGGAAGGAAGGAAAGAAACACTGGGATGGAGAGAGATAAATAATAATAATAATAATAATAATAATAATAATAGGAAGGAAGGAAAGAGAGAGAAGGAAGGGAAGAAAAGGAAGGAAGGAAAGAAACACTGGGATGGAGAGAGATAAATAATAATAATAATAATAATAATAATAATAATAATAGGAAGGAAGGAAAGAGAGAGAAGGAAGGGAAGAAAAGGAAGGAAGGAAAGAAACACTGGGATGGAGAGAGATAAATAATAATAATAATAATAATAATAATAATAATAATAAGGAAGGAAGGAAAGAGAGAGAAGGAAGGGAAGAAAAGGAAGGAAGGAAAGAAACACTGGGATGGAGAGAGATAAATAATAATAATAATAATAATAATAATAATAATAGGAAGGAAGGAAAGAGAGAGAAGGAAGGGAAGAAAAGGAAGGAAGGAAAGAAACACTGGGATGGAGAGAGATAAATAATAATAATAATAATAATAATAATAATAATAATAATAGGAAGGAAGGAAAGAGAGAGAAGGAAGGGAAGAAAAGGAAGGAAGGAAAGAAACACTGGGATGGAGAGAGATAAATAATAATAATAATAATAATAATAATAATAATAATAAGGAAGGAAGGAAAGAGAGAGAAGGAAGGGAAGAAAAGGAAGGAAGGAAAGAAACACTGGGATGGAGAGAGATAAATAATAATAATAATAATAATAATAATAATAATAATAATAATAAGGAAGGAAGGAAAGAGAGAGAAGGAAGGGAAGAAAAGGAAGGAAGGAAAGAAACACTGGGATGGAGAGAGATAAATAATAATAATAATAATAATAATAATAATAAGGAAGGAAGGAAAGAGAGAGAAGGAAGGGAAGAAAAGGAAGGAAGGAAAGAAACACTGGGATGGAGAGAGATAAATAATAATAATAATAATAATAATAATAATAATAAGGAAGGAAGGAAAGAGAGAGAAGGAAGGGAAGAAAAGGAAGGAAGGAAAGAAACACTGGGATGGAGAGAGATAAATAATAATAATAATAATAATAATAATAATAATAATAAGGAAGGAAGGAAAGAGAGAGAAGGAAGGGAAGAAAAGGAAGGAAGGAAAGAAACACTGGGATGGAGAGAGATAAATAATAATAATAATAATAATAATAATAATAATAGGAAGGAAGGAAAGAGAGAGAAGGAAGGGAAGAAAAGGAAGGAAGGAAAGAAACACTGGGATGGAGAGAGATAAATAATAATAATAATAATAATAATAATAATAATAGGAAGGAAGGAAAGAGAGAGAAGGAAGGGAAGAAAAGGAAGGAAGGAAAGAAACACTGGGATGGAGGGAGATAAATAATAATAATAATAATAATAATAATAATAATAATAAGGAAGGAAGGAAAGAGAGAGAAGGAAGGGAAGAAAAGGAAGGAAGGAAAGAAACACTGGGATGGAGAGAGATAAATAATAATAATAATAATAATAATAATAATAATAGGAAGGAAGGAAAGAGAGAGAAGGAAGGGAAGAAAAGGAAGGAAGGAAAGAAACACTGGGATGGAGAGAGATAAATAATAATAATAATAATAATAATAATAATAATAGGAAGGAAGGAAAGAGAGAGAAGGAAGGGAAGAAAAGGAAGGAAGGAAAGAAACACTGGGATGGAGGGAGATAAATAATAATAATAATAATAATAATAATAATAATAATAAGGAAGGAAGGAAAGAGAGAGAAGGAAGGGAAGAAAAGGAAGGAAGGAAAGAAACACTGGGATGGAGAGAGATAAATAATAATAATAATAATAATAATAATAATAATAATAATAATAGGAAGGAAGGAAAGAGAGAGAAGGAAGGGAAGAAAAGGAAGGAAGGAAAGAAACACTGGGATGGAGGGAGATAAATAATAATAATAATAATAATAATAATAATAATAAGGAAGGAAGGAAAGAGAGAGAAGGAAGGAAGGGAAGAAAAGGAAGGAAGGAAAGAAACACTGGGATGGAGAGAGATAAATAATAATAATAATAATAATAATAATAATAATAATAAGGAAGGAAGGAAAGAGAGAGAAGGAAGGGAAGAAAAGGAAGGAAGGAAAGAAACACTGGGATGGAGGGAGATAAATAATAATAATAATAATAATAATAATAATAATAGGAAGGAAGGAAAGAGAGAGAAGGAAGGGAAGAAAAGGAAGGAAGGAAAGAAACACTGGGATGGAGAGAGATAAATAATAATAATAATAATAATAATAATAATAATAATAAGGAAGGAAGGAAAGAGAGAGAAGGAAGGGAAGAAAAGGAAGGAAGGAAAGAAACACTGGGATGGAGAGAGATAAATAATAATAATAATAATAATAATAATAATAATAATAATAGGAAGGAAGGAAAGAGAGAGAAGGAAGGGAAGAAAAGGAAGGAAGGAAAGAAACACTGGGATGGAGAGAGATAAATAATAATAATAATAATAATAATAATAATAATAATAAGGAAGGAAGGAAAGAGAGAGAAGGAAGGGAAGAAAAGGAAGGAAGGAAAGAAACACTGGGATGGAGGGAGATAAATAATAATAATAATAATAATAATAATAATAATAATAAGGAAGGAAGGAAAGAGAGAGAAGGAAGGGAAGAAAAGGAAGGAAGGAAAGAAACACTGGGATGGAGGGAGATAAATAATAATAATAATAATAATAATAATAATAAGGAAGGAAGGAAAGAGAGAGAAGGAAGGGAAGAAAAGGAAGGAAGGAAAGAAACACTGGGATGGAGGGAGATAAATAATAATAATAATAATAATAATAATAATAATAGGAAGGAAGGAAAGAGAGAGAAGGAAGGGAAGAAAAGGAAGGAAGGAAAGAAACACTGGGATGGAGAGAGATAAATAATAATAATAATAATAATAATAATAAGGAAGGAAGGAAAGAGAGAGAAGGAAGGGAAGAAAAGGAAGGAAGGAAAGAAACACTGGGATGGAGAGAGATAAATAATAATAATAATAATAATAATAATAATAATAATAATAATAGGAAGGAAGGAAAGAGAGAGAAGGAAGGGAAGAAAAGGAAGGAAGGAAAGAAACACTGGGATGGAGGGAGATAAATAATAATAATAATAATAATAATAATAATAATAATAATAAGGAAGGAAGGAAAGAGAGAGAAGGAAGGGAAGAAAAGGAAGGAAGGAAAGAAACACTGGGATGGAGAGAGATAAATAATAATAATAATAATAATAATAATAATAATAATAATAAGGAAGGAAGGAAAGAGAGAGAAGGAAGGGAAGAAAAGGAAGGAAGGAAAGAAACACTGGGATGGAGAGAGATAAATAATAATAATAATAATAATAATAATAATAATAATAAGGAAGGAAGGAAAGAGAGAGAAGGAAGGGAAGAAAAGGAAGGAAGGAAAGAAACACTGGGATGGAGGGAGATAAATAATAATAATAATAATAATAATAATAATAGGAAGGAAGGAAAGAGAGAGAAGGAAGGGAAGAAAAGGAAGGAAGGAAAGAAACACTGGGATGGAGAGAGATAAATAATAATAATAATAATAATAATAATAATAATAATAAGGAAGGAAGGAAAGAGAGAGAAGGAAGGGAAGAAAAGGAAGGAAGGAAAGAAACACTGGGATGGAGAGAGATAAATAATAATAATAATAATAATAATAATAATAATAAGGAAGGAAGGAAAGAGAGAGAAGGAAGGGAAGAAAAGGAAGGAAGGAAAGAAACACTGGGATGGAGAGAGATAAATAATAATAATAATAATAATAATAATAATAATAATAATAAGGAAGGAAAGAAAAAAAGAAAGAAAGAGAGTGAAGGAAAAGGAAGGAAAGAGAGACGGAGAAAGAAAGAAAGAAAGAAAGAAAGAAAGAAAGAAAGAAAGAAAGAAAGGAAGGAAAGATGAACGGCGGGACGGGGAAAGAGAGAAGGAGGAAGAATAAGGAAGGAAAGAAAAAACACTGGGATGGAGAGAGATAAATAATAATAATAATAAGGAAGGAAGGAAAGAAAGAAAAAAAGAAAGAAAGAGAGTGAAGGAAAAAGGAAGGAAAGAGAGACGGAGAAAGAAAGAAAGAAAGAAAGAAAGAAAGAAAGAAAGAAAGAAAGAAAGAAAGAAAGAAAGGAAAGATGAACGGCGGGACGGGGAAAGAGAGAAGAAGGAAGAATAAGGAAGGAAGGAAGGAAGGAAGACAAAAGAAAGAAAAGAGAGATGGGGAGAATGAAAGGAAGGAAAGATGAAAAAGAAAGGCAAGAAATAGGAAGGAAGGAAGGAAGGAAGGAAGGAAGGAAGGAAGGAAGGAAGGAAGGAAAGGAATAAAGAGAAAGGAAGGAAAGAGAAAAGGAAAGCGGAAAAAGGGAAGGAATAATAAAAAAAGGAAGGAAATACTAACGGCAGAACGGACGGAGAGAGAGAAAAGAATGAGAGAAAGGGAAGACGGAAGGAAAGAAAATAAGGAGAAAGAGGGAGAGAGAGAAGGAAAGAAAGAAAGAGGGATGGAGAGAAAGAGAAGGAAAAGAAGAGGAGAAAGAAGAAAATAACAATAACAATAATAATAGAAGAAGAAAGAGAAGGAAGGATGGAAGGAAGACAGAGAAAAAGAAAGAGAAGGAATAAACGAAAGAAAGAAGGGAAAAGGAGAGAGAAATATAACAACATAAATATAAAATATGGCAATAATAACATTACAAGTAAAATAATAAAAAATAATATAGGGATATAATATAATAATAAAATAATAATAATTCTATTATATCCCTATATTATTTTTATAATAATAACAACAATATAACAACAAGTAAAATAAAAATAATATAGGGATAATATAGAATAATAATAACATTACAAGTAAAATAATAAAATAATATAGGGATATAATAATAATCATAATATAATTCTATTATATCCCTATATTATTTTTATAATAATAACAACAATATAACAACAAGTAAAATAAAAATAATATAGGGATAATATAGAATAATAATAACATTACAAGTAAAATAATAAAATAATATAGGGATATAATAATAATAATAATATAATTCTATTATATCCCTATATTATTTTTATAATAATATCAACAATATAACAACAAGTAAAATAAAAATAAAAATAATATAGGGATAATATAGAATAATAATAACATTACAAGTAAAATAATAAAATAATATAGGGATATAATAATAATAATAATATAATTCTATTATATCCCTATATTATTTTTATAATAATATCAACAATATAACAACAAGTAAAATAAAAATAAAAATAATATAGGGATAATATAGAATAATAATAATAATAATATAACAATAATAATGGAAGAAAGAGAAGGAAGGATGGAAGGAAGACGGAGAGAGAAAAAGAGAGAGAAAGAGAAGGATAATAATAACAACAATATAACAACAAGTAAAATAAAAATAATATAGGGATAATATAGAATAATAATAATATAGCAACAACAACAATAATAATAATAATATAACAATAATAATGGAAGAAAGAGAAGGAAGGATGGAAGGAAGACGGAGAGAGAAAAAGAGAGAGAAAGAGAAGGAATAAACGAAAGAAAGAAGGGAAAAGGAGAGAGAAATATTATAACATAAATATAAAATATGGCAATAATAACATTACAAGTAAAATAATAAAAAATAATATAGGGATATAATAATAATAATAATAAAATTCTATTATATCCCTATATTATTTTTATAATAATATCAACAATATAACAACAAGTAAAATAAAAATAAAAATAATATAGGGATAATATAGAATAATAATAACATTACAAGTAAAATAATAAAATAATATAGGGATATAATAATAATCATAATATAATTCTATTATATCCCTATATTATTTTTATAATAATAACAACAATATAACAACAAGTAAAATAAAAATAATATAGGGATAATATAGAATAATAATAATAATAATATAACAATAATAATGGAAGAAAGAGAAGGAAGGATGGAAGGAAGACGGAGAGAGAAAAAGAGAGAGAAAGAGAAGGATAATAATAACAACAATATAACAACAAGTAAAATAAAAATAATATAGGGATAATATAGAATAATAATAATATAACAATAATAATAATAATATAACAATAATAATGGAAGAAAGAGAAGGAAGGATGGAAGGAAGACGGAGAGAGAAAAAGAGAGAGAAAGAATAAACAAAAGAAGGGAAAAGGAGAGAGAAATATTATAACATAAATATAAAATATGGCAACAATAACATTACAAGTATAATAATAAAATAATATAGGGATATAATAATAATAATATAATCCTATTATCTCCCTATATTATTTTGATAATAATATCAACAATATAACAACAAGTAAAATAAAAATAAAAATAATATAGGGATAATATAGAATAATAATAATAATATAGCAATAATAATGGAAGAAAGAGAAGGAAGGATGGAAGGAAGACGGAGAGAGAAAAAGAGAGAGAAAGAGAAGGAATAAACGAAAGAAAGAAGGGAAAAGGAGAGAGAAATATTATAACATAAATATAAAATATGGCAATAATAACATTACAAGTAAAATAATAAAAAAATAATATAAGGATATAATATAATAATATACTAATAATAATTCTATTATATCCCTATATTATTTTTATAAGAATAACAACAATATAACAACAAGTAAAATAAAAATAATATAGGGATAATATAGAATAATAATAATATAACAATAATAATGGAAGAAAGAGAAGGAAGGATGGAAGGAAGACGGAGAGAGAAAAAGAGAGAGAAAGAGAAGGATAATAATAACAACAATATAACAACAAGTAAAATAAAAATAATATAGGGATAATATAGAATAATAATAATATAGCAACAACAACAACAATAATAATAATATAACAATAATAATGGAAGAAAGAGAAGGAAGGATGGAAGGAAGACGGAGAGAGAAAAAGAGAGAGAAAGAGAAGGAATAAACGAAAGAAAGAAGGGAAAAGGAGAGAGAAATATTATAACATAAATATAAAATATGGCAATAATAACATTACAAGTAAAATAATAAAAAAATATAAGGATATAATAATAATAATAATATAATTCTATTATATCCCTATATTATTTTTATAATAATATCAACAATAGAGAGTAACAATGAGAGAAAGAGAAGATGGAAGGAAAGAAAAGAAGGAGAAAGAGAGAGAGAAGGAAAGAAAAGAAGGGGAACGGCGGAAAGCGGGATGGAGAGAAAGGGACATGAATGAAAAGCAAGGGAAAAAAGAAGGGAAGAGGAGAAAGAAGAAAATAACAATATAATACAACAACAACAACAACAACAACAATAATGTAACAACAACAAGAATATTATAATAATAATAATAATAATAATAATAATAATAATAATAATAATATAATCTATATATATATATATAAAAGAGTGGTGGCATCACGGCAACGCACAAAACAAAACTACAGGCCCCCCAACCTCGAAATTTGACAACACAACCCATCATCCACGCCTCTAGGTTGATACAACAAAAAGAAAAGAAAAATAAAAGTCCTAATTAGAGAGAGAGGAATAATTGCTTTTATCCAATTGTTGCCAGTTAGAAGGCTAAGCTCCTCCAACTTGGTCTCCAAGCAACCCAATAAAAAATTATAAAAAACACTAAAAAAAATGATACAATAAAATACTATAATAACAGAAAATAACTAAAAACAATACAAGAAAATAATAAAATATAATAAATAAAAAGATAACTTACAATAAAATTAATAAAAAAATACAAATAACGTCAAATAAAAATTACACAACAATTTTTAACCAATACCACCACCACTTTGCCACAGCAACGCGTGGCCGGGCACAGCTAGTATTATATTATATTATTGCATTATTATATTATCGAATTGTATGTGTTGTATTATTATTATTATTGTTATTATTATTATTGTATTATGTTGTTATTATTGTATACTATAAAGAAGAAAGAGAAGGAAGGATAGAAGGAAGACGGAGAGAGAAAGAGAAGGAATAAAGGAAAGAACGAAGGGAAAAGGAGAGAGAAATATAAATATAAAATACGGCAATAATAACAGTACAATAGAGATATGATTTACATTACAAGTAAAATAATAAAAATAAAAATAATATACGGATATAATAGAATAATAATAATAACAACAACAACAACCACAACAACAATATAACAACAATAATAATAATAATGGAAGAAAGAGAAGGAAGGATGGAAGGAAGAAGGAGAGAGAAAAAGAGAAAGAGAAGGAATAAAGGAAAGACAGAAGGGAAGACAGAAGGGAAAAGGAGAGAGAAATATATAAACACACACATATATAAATATGTAAATATATAAATAACAGTATAATAGAGATATTAAAAATATATAAAATTATATATTATAAATATATAAATAACAGTATAATAGAGATGTCATAAATATATCAATATATAAAAATTATATTATAAATATATAAATAACAGTATAATAGAGATAATATATCAATATATAAAATTATATATCATAAATATATCAATATATAAAATTATATATTATAAATATATAAATAACAGTATAATAGAGATAATATATCAATATATAAAATTATATATCATAAATATATCAATATATAAAATTATATATTATAAATATATAAATAACAGTATAATAGAGATGTTATAAATATATAAAATTATATATTATAAATATATAAATAACAGTATAATGATATTAAAAATATATAAATATTATATATTGTAAATATATAAATAACAGTATAATAGAAGTCATAAATATATCAATATATAAAAATTATATTATAAATATATAAATAACAGTATAATAGATATTAAAAATATATAAATATTATATATTATAAATATGTAAATAACAGTATAATAGAGATATTAAACATATATAAATATTATATATTATAAATATATAAATAACAGTATAATAGAGATGTCATAAATATATCAATATATAAAAATTATATTATAAATATATAAATAACAGTATAATAGAGATAATATAATTATATCAATATATAAAATTATATATTATAAATATATAAATAACAGTATAATAGAGATATTAAAAATATATAAATATTATATATTATAAATATATAAATAACAGTATAATAGAGATGTCATAAATATATCAATATATAAAAATTATATTATAAATATATAAATAACAGTATAATAGAGATGTTATATAAAATTATATATTATAAATATATAAATAACAGTATAATAGAGATATTAAACATATATAAATATTATATATTATAAATATATAAATAACAGTATAATAGAGATGTCATAAATATATCAATATATAAAAATTATATTATAAATATATAAATAACAGTATAATAGAGATAATATAATTATATCAATATATAAAATTATATATTATAAATATATAAATAACAGTATAATAGAGATATTAAAAATATATAAATATTATATATTATAAATATATAAATAACAGTATAATAGAGATGTCATAAATATATCAATATATAAAAATTATATTATAAATATATAAATAACAGTATAATAGAGATGTTATAAATATATAAAATTATATATTATAAATATATAAATAACAGTATAATAGAGATATTAAACATATATAAAATTATATATTATAAATATATAAATAACAGTATAATAGAGATGTCATAAATATATCAATATATAAAAATTATATTATAAATATATAAATAACAGTATAATAGAGATAATATAATTATATCAATATATAAAATTATATATTATAAATATATAAATAACAGTATAATAAGTATATATACACACACACACACACACATATATAATAAAATCAAATGAAATGTAATAGATGTAAAATAAATATCGATAAATGTGAAATAAAATTAAATGCAAATAAAATAAATAACAAATGTAAGATAAACCAAAAAATCAAATAAAGAGATAAATAAAAGAATCAAATACATGCAATAAATAAAGCAATATAATATATCAATGAATATAAAATGTAATAAATATAAACGTGAATCTAAAAAATATATTACTCTCTCACACACACATATACAATACATATAATCTAAAATAACAAATAAAATAAATAACAAATGTAAGATAAACCAAAAAATCAAATAAATAGATAAATAAAAAAATCAAATACATGCAATAAATAAAGCAATATAATATATCAATGAATATAAAATGTAATAAATATAAACGTGAATCTAAAAAATATATTACACTCTCACACACACACACATATATAATACATATAATTTAAAATAACAAATAAAATAAAACAAATATAAACAAAACAAAAACCAGTACCATAAAATAAATATGTATAAATAAAATAAGATTATATAATCAATATTACTTTCCTATAATACCCAACACGATACGGCCTATAGGGCTAATCAATAAAATATATTGCTATTACTAGAATAATATGACAAAATAATTAAATTATAATATAATCACAAAATAGTATAGTATATATGTATTACTATTACCAGAATCATGTAATCACAAAATAAATAAATTATAATATAACCACAAAATAATATATTGTATATGTATTGCTATTACTAGAATCATATGACAAAATTAAAAAATATAATCACAAAATAATATATCTATTGCTATTACTAGAATCATATAACAAAATAAAAATATAATCACAAAATAATACATATATGTATTGCTATTACTAGAATCATATGACAAAATAAAAAATATAATCACAAAATAATATATTATATATGTATTGCTGTTACCAGAATCATATGACAAAATAAAAATATAATCACAATATATTATATATGTATTGCTATTACTAGAATCATATGACAAAATAAAAAATATGTATACAATAATATATCATATATATATATATTGCTATTATTTGTGATTATAATGTAATCACAAAAGAATATATTATATATGTATTGCTATTATTAGTATCATGTAACAAAATGAAAAAATATAATCCCAAAATGATATTATATATGTATTGCTATTACCGGAATCATATAATGACAAAATAAATACATTATAATAAAACCACAAAATAATATTATATATGTATTGCTATTACTAGAATCATATAACAAAATAAAAATATAATATAATCACAAAATAATACATATATGTATTGCTATACAAATTATATAAAAATATAATCCCAAAATGATATTATATATGTATTGCTATTACCGAAATCATATAATGACAAAATAAATACATTATAATAAAACCACAAAATAATATTATATATGTATTGCTATTACTAGAATCATATAACAAAATAAAAATATAATATAATCACAAAATAATACATATATGTATTGCTATTACCGGAATCATATAATGACAAAATAAATACATTATAATAAAACCACAAAATAATATTATATATGTATTGCTACTAGAATCATATAACAAAATAAAAATATAATATAATCACAAAATAATACATATATGTATTGCTATAAAAATTATATAAAAATATAATCCCAAAATGATATTATATATGTATTGCTATTACCGGAATCATATAATGACAAAATAAATACATTATAATAAAACCACAAAATAATATTATATATGTACTGCTACTAGAATCATATAACAAAATAAAAATATAATATAATCACAAAATAATACATATATGTATTGCTATTACCGGAATCATATAATGACAAAATAAATACATTATAATAAAACCACAAAATAATATTATATATGTATTGCTACTAGAATCATATAACAAAATAAAAATATAATATAATCACAAAATAATACATATATGTATTGCTATAAAAATTATATAAAAATATAATCCCAAAATGATATTATATATGTATTGCTATTACCGAAATCATATAATGACAAAATAAATACATTATAATAAAACCACAAAATAATATTATATATGTATTGCTACTAGAATCATATAACAAAATAAAAATATAATATAATCACAAAATAATACATATATGTATTGCTATTACCGGAATCATATAATGACAAAATAAATACATTATAATAAAACCACAAAATAATATTATATATGTATTGCTACTAGAATCATATAACAAAATAAAAATATAATATAATCACAAAATAATACATATATGTATTGCTATAAAAATTATATAAAAATATAATCCCAAAATGATATTATATATGTATTGCTATTACCGGAATCATATAATGACAAAATAAATACATTATAATAAAACCACAAAATAATATTATATATGTACTGCTACTAGAATCATATAACAAAATAAAAATATAATATAATCACAAAATAATACATATATGTATTGCTATAAAAATTATATAAAAATATAATCCCAAAATGATATTATATATGTATTGCTATTACCGGAATCATATAATGACAAAATAAATACATTATAATAAAACCACAAAATAATATTATATATGTATTGCTACTAGAATCATATGACAAAATAAAAAATATACTATAATGAGAAAATAAATAAAATATAATATAATCACAAAAGACTATTATATATGTATTGCTAATCCTAGAATCATGGGACCAAATAAAAAATATAATCACGAAATAATAAATATGTATTGGTGTTACTAGAATCATGACAAAAATGTTTTGCTATTACTAGAATCATACGACCAAATTTTAAAAAATCACATTATATATGTATTGCTATGACAAAATAAAAAAAAACATAATCATAAAATAATATATTATATTTATATTGCTATCATTGGGTTGCTGTATGTCTTTCGGGCTGTGTGGCATGTTCCATTGCTATTATTGTTTGTGATTATAGTATAGTCACAAAATAATCTATATATATAAAAGAGTAATGGCATCACGGCGACGCACAAAACAACAAAACTACAGTCCCCCCAACCTCAAAATTTGACAACACAACCCATCATCCACGCCTCTAGGTTGATACACCAAAAAGAAAAGAAAAATAAAGTCCTAATTAGAGGGAGAGGAATAATTGCTTTTATCCAATGGCTGCCAGTTAGAAGCCTAAGCTCCGCCCACTTGGTCTCCTAGCAACCCACTCAGCCCAGGGGACCCTTTACTTTAACTACCACCAATTCCTCAATACTTTATTTCCCATACCATCATACTTCGCCACAGCAACGCGTGGCCGGGCACAGCTAGTATAATATAATAATAATACTTTATTTATATTCCGCCCTATAAATATAATAATAATAATAATAATAATACTTTATTTGTATTCTGCCCTATAATATAATATAATGATGATGATGGTGATAATCATACTTTATTTATATTCTGCCCTATAATAATAATAATAATAATACTTTATTTGTATTCTGCCCTATAATATAATATGATGATGATGATGATGGTGATAATCATACTTTATTTATATTCTGCCCTATAAATATAATAATAATAAAATAATAATACTTTATTTATATTCTGCCCTATAAATATAATAATAATAATAATAATAATACTTTATTTGTATTCTGCCCTATAATATAATATAATGATGATGATGGTGATAATCATACTTTATTTATATTCTGCCCTATAATAATAATAATAATAATACTTTATTTGTATTCTGCCCTATAATATAATATGATGATGATGATGATGGTGATAATCATACTTTATTTATATTCTGCCCTATAAATATAATAATAATAAAATAATAATACTTTATTTATATTCTGCCCTATAAATATAATAATAATAATAATAATAATACTTTATTTGTATTCTGCCCTATAATATAATATAATGATGATGATGGTGATAATCATACTTTATTTATATTCTGCCCTATAAATATAATAATAATAATAATAATAATACTTTATTTGTATTCTGCCCTATAATATAATATGATGATGATGGTGATAATCATACTTTATTTATATTCTGCCCTATAAATATAATAATAATAAAATAATAATACTTTATTTATATTCTGCCCTATAAATATAATAATAATAAAATAATAATACTTTATTTGTATTCTGCCCTATAATATAATATAATGATGATGATGATAATCATACTTTATTTATATTCTGCCCTATAAATATAATAATAATAATAATAATACTTTATTTGTATTCTGCCCTATAATATAATATAATGATGATGATGATGGTGATAATCATACTTTATTTATATTCTGCCCTATAAATATAATAATAATAATAATAATAATACTTTATTTATATTCTGCCCTATAATATAATATAATGATGATGATGATGGTGATAATCATACTTTATTTATATTCTGCCCTATAAATATAATAATAATAATAATAATACTTTATTTGTATTCTGCCCTATTTGCCTCCCCGTAGGGACTCAGTATGGATTCCAAACACAAAAGGCAAGCATTCAATGGCCAATACACCCCTAAGCTCCGCCCACTTGGTCTCCTAGCAACCCACTCAGCCCAGGGGACCCTTTACTTTAACTACCACCAATTCCTCAATACTTTATTTCCCATACCATCATACTTCGCCGCAGCAAGTATATTATATATGTATTGCTATTACTAGAATCATATGACAAAATAAAAAAATATATATATAATCACAAAATAATGTATTACATATGTATTGCTATTTACCAGGATCCTATCATGACAAAATGAAAATATATTAAATTATTGTTATTATTATTATTTACCTTCCTTGTTGTCCTTGCTGTCCTCTTCTCCTCTTTTCCCCAAGTACCACCCGGCGGACCCCATCAGCGAGTCCAAGTCCAGGCTTTTGCTGTTGTTATTCCCTTTGTTGTTGTTGTTGTGTCCTTCCTTGTTGTTGTTGTTGTGGTTCTTCTCCTTGTTGTTGAGGACCCCGCCTTCCTCCGAGATGCTGAACTGCTGCCTCTGGAGCTGGATCTGGGCCTGAAGGATCTCCAGAGGGTGGACCTCCTCCTTCGCGGGGTCGTCCATGGGCCCCACGGCCGGTTCTGGGGGTCCCATTGGGTTATGGGGTCCTAGTTGTCCATTGGAACCTCCCAGTGGGTTGTTATGGGACCCTATCTGCCCATTAGGACCTCCCAGTGGGTTGTTATGGGACCCTATCTGCCCATTAGGACCTCCCATTGGGTTGTTGGCCCCTATCGGTCCATTCGGGCCTCCCATCGGGTTACTGGGACCCATATTGGGGCTCCCCATTGGGTTATTGGGCCCTATCGGTCCATTCGGGCCTCCCATTGGGTTACTGGGACCCATATTGGGGCTCCCCATTGGGTTACTGGGACCCATATTGGGGCTCCCCATTGGGTTATTGGGCCCTATCGGTCCATTCGGGCCTCCCATTGGGTTACTGGGACCCATATTGGGGCTCCCCATTGGGTTACTGGGACCCATATTGGGGCTCCCCATTGGGTTATTGGGCCCTATCGGTCCATTCGGGCCTCCCATTGGGTTACTGGGACCCATATTGGGGCTCCCCATTGGGTTACTGGGACCCATATTGGGGCTCCCCATTGGGTTATTGGGCCCTATTGGTCCATTCGGGCCTCCCATTGGGTTACTGGGACCCATAGTAGGGCTCCCCATTGGGTTATTGGCCCCTAACTGGCCGTTGTGGCCTCCCGTTGGGTTATTGGGCCCTATCGGTCCATTCGGGCCTCCCATTGGGTTACTGGGACCCATAGTGGGGCTCCCCATTGGGTTATTGGCCCCTAACTGGCCGTTGGGGCCTCCCGTTGGGTTATTATGGCCTCCCATTGGGTTATTGGGCCCTATCTGCCCATTGGAGGCCCCTATCGGCCCACTGGGACCCATACTGGGCCCTCCCAGTGGGTTATTCGCCCCTATCTGCCCATTAGGACCTCCTATGGGGTTGTTATGGGAACCTATCTGCCCATTCGGGCCTCCCATTGGGTTATTATGGGCCACAGTCTCCCTACTATTACTATTGTTGTTCCTATTGCTCGCCTCCCCGTTCTGAGCCTTGGGAGGAGTCGGCGGCTCTTGAGTGACAGCCGGGGGCGGGCTCTCCCCGCTCTCCCGCTTCCTCCGCCCCCTCTTGGCCCCGCCCCCTGCTTTCCCGGCCTCCTGATTGGGCGAGAACGCTTCCCCGCCGCCGCCGTTGTTGTTATTGTTATTATTCCCATCGGCGTTAACCTTGGCGACTCTTTCCGCACTCGACGCCGCCGCCGCCACCACCGGGGTATTACTTCCTTTCTTGCCAAAGGTCACATGCAAATTAGGCGAGCCCAGGCTGGCGATCATGTTCTGGCAGGCCGTGGAGAGCGCGGCGAGGCAGCTCTGCCCGAATAAATTATGCAAATTACCGCCGTGGTGGAGGTTCTCCTTCAGGGAGAGCGTGCCCAGTTTGTTGTTGTTGTTGTTGACGCCGTTGTTGTTGCCGTGGAAATCCATTAATCCTAACGGGGAGGAGGAAGACGACGACGACGAGGAAGGAGACATCTTGAGGCCTTCGTTTCCGTACAGAACCTCGTTAGGAGCCGATTTGGCATATAGAATCCCATTGGGAACCGATTTGAGGCCTTCGGGTCCGTACAAAGCCTCGTTAGGAGTAGATTTCCCATACAAAATCCCATTGGGAGTCGATTTGAGGCCTTCAGGTCCATACAAAGCCTCATTAGGAGTAGATTTCCCATACAAAATCCCATTGGGAGTCGATTTGAGGCCTTCATTGCCATACAAAGCCTCATTAGGAGTAGATTTCCCATACAAAATCCCATTGGGAGTCGATTTGAGGCCTTCATTGCCATACAAAGCCTCATTAGGAGTAGATTTCCCATACAGAATCCCATTGGGAGTCGATTTCAGGCCTTCGGGTCCGTACAAAGCCTCACTGGGAGTAGTTTTGAGGCCTTCATTGCCATACAAAGCCTCGTTCGGAGTAGATTTCCCATACAGAATCCCATTGGGAGCAGATTTCCCATACAAAATCCCATTGGGAGTCGGTTTGAGGCCTTCAGGTCCGTACAGAGCCTCGTTAGGAGTAGTTTTGAGGCCTTCACTGCCGTACAAAGCCTCACTAGGAGTAGATTTCCCATACAGAATCCCATTGGGAGTCGATTTGAGGCCTTCAGGTCCGTACAAAGCCTCACTAGGAGTAGATTTCCCATACAGAATCCCATTGGGAGTCGATTTGAGGCCTTCAGGTCCGTACAAAGCCTCACTAGGAGTAGATTTCCCATACAGAATCCCATTGGGAGTCGATTTGAGGCCTTCAGGTCCGTACAGAGCCTCGTTAGGAGTAGTTTTGAGGCCTTCGCTGCCGTACAGAGCCTCGCTAGGCGTAGATTTCCCATACAAAACCCCATCTGGAGCCGATTTGAGGCCTTCACTGCCGTACAGAGCCTCACTGGGAGTAGATTTCCCATACAAAACCCCATCGGGAGCCGATTTGAGGCCTTCGCTGCCGTACAAAGCCTCGCTAGGAGTAGATTTCCCATACAGTACCTCATTGGGCGCCGGCTTGAGGCCTTCGCTGCCGTACAGAGCCTCGCTGGGAGTCGATTTGAGGCCTTCGCTGCCGTACAAAGCCTCACTGTTGAACCAGCCCGCCTCGTAGGCCTCGCTAGGCCGCAGCGGAGGCCGCGCCGCCATTTGCTTCATCATGAGCGCCGCGTTGCCATGGGAACCGTAGTGGTGGTTGCCGTGGTGATGGTGCCCCGCCCCCCAGGGATCATAACGGGGTCGCTTGGCGCTGCCGTAAAGCGCGGCGTCGTAGTGCTGCAAACGCGGCGGATCGGCTGAGAAGTGAGGCCTGTTCTCCAAGCGGCGGATGGGGAACTCGAACTGCGCATGCGCGGCGCCGCCGCCATTGCCATTGCCCTGCCTCAGCGGGTGCATCTCCGCGCATGCGCCGTTGTTGCCGTGGACGAAGTAGCCGCCATTTTGTTGCTGCTGTTGCTTAGCAACGCCGTGGTTGTAGTCCGCGGCCTCCGCCGAGTAGCCCGGATGTTCGTAGCCGTAGTCGCCGCTCAACGCCATCCGGTGCGGCGATTGGTCGAGCGGCAGGCAAGGCCTCGGGGGCGGGACGAAGGGCGCGGCGTCACTTCCGGCGCCGTCCAGCTCGTACCCCGGGTAGCCCAGCATCCGGTTGCCGTTGCTATGGAGACAGGAAGGCGACTCGAAGCCGAACTGTTGTTGTTGTTGTTGATAGTAGTGTTGTTGTTGCTGCTGCTGGAAGCCATAGCTGTCACTTCCGCTTCCGGAAAACGGGACGCTCATGGCCTGGCTGCTGTTGCTAGGCAGAATTCGCTGCTGCTGCTGCTGCTGCTCCGGAGGGAACATGGCGGCGCCGTGGTGCCCCAGCGGGGCTTCCGTACATCTTCGGCGCGGAGGAGGGAACATCCGGCGGAAGCTGGATCTCCCTCCTCGGCTGGCTTCCTTCCGCGCCGCTGCCTCGAGAGCGTCTGAGCCGCTGACGGCGCCGGCGCCCGCTTTTATACCCGCCCAGGCGGCCAATCAGAGCGCTCCGGGGGCGTGGCTTCACGCGCGTCACTATTGAGAGGAAGGAGACCCTACTGCGCATGCTCCACTCTGGATAGGCGTCAGCGAACAGGGAAGGGAGAAGCGGTGACCAATCAGCGGCCTTCGGGGGCGTGGCTTCGCGTGCATCACTATTGAGGGGAGGGAGACACTACTGCGCATGCTCCGCTTTGAATAGGCCTCCGTGCCCACAAAAGGGAGAAGCGGTGACCAATCAGGAGCGTCCGGGGGCGTGGCTTCGCGTGCGTCACTATTGAGGGAAGGGAGTCCTTACTGCGCATGCTCCGGTCTGGATAAATCGAGTGGCTTCAGCTCCAGCGCCACTGCGCATGCTCTCACTTAGAACAGGCCCCCGCTATGAAAGGCATCAGGGGCGTGGCTTCACCTCGGCCGCCACTGCGCATGCGTCCCTGCTTCCGCTCCAGCGCCACTGCGCATGCTCCACTGTAATATGCCTCCGTGCCCACAAAAGGGAGAAGCGGCGATCAATCAGCGCCTTCCAGGGCGTGGCTTCACCTCGAGCGCCACTGCGCATGCTCTCACTTAGAACAGGCGCCCGCTATGAAAGGCATCAGGGGCGTGGCTTCAGCCCGAGCGTCAGTGCGCATGCGTCACTGCTTCAGCTCCAGTGCCACTGCGCATGCTCCACTCTGAATAGGCCTCCGTGCCCACAAAAGGGAGAAGCGGCGACCAATCAGCGCCCTCCAGGGCGTGGCTTCAGCTCCAGCGCTACTGCGCATGCTCTCAGAGGCGTGGCTTCAGCTTGAACGCCACCGCGCATGCGTCACTGCTGAGGCAAGTGAAGGAAAGGTTCCACTGCGCATGCGGAGAATTTAAGATCACCGTACCGCGCATGCTCCGAGGTAAAGCGAACAGGGAGAGCGGAAACTGCGCATGCTCCGCCGCCGGGGCGGCTTAAGGGCATTTACTGCGCACGCGCCACCGGCTGAGACAGGCTCCACTGCGCATGCTCCACTGAAAAAAAGGCAACCGAGAGCTCGGACATAGAACGAGAGGTTCTAAAGGCCGTATTGCGCATGCTCGGCGGAGTTTAGCGATTGGAAGGGTCTCTACTGCGCATGCTCGCACTTAGAAAGGGGAGCGTTTGAGGAGGCGGTCTACTACGCATGCTCGCGCTCTGAGGGAGCGAGAGGAAGGCTGTCTACTGCGCATGCGCCCAGGCTCTCGCTTTGAATAGGTCTGTGTATTGGATAATAATATAATGTAATGTAATAAAAACATAATATTAATTTTACAATGATAAAATAATAAAATAAAATATAATAATGTTACAATATTAATAAAGCCATGTAATTATAATATTATATATAAATTATAATGTAATATAAGGAAATAATAATATTACCATAATATTATATGCACATTATATTACATTATTATTACTATTGCAATATTTATATTATATTTTATTATAATACTAATTTGATATAATAAGAATAGAATATAAATATTGCAATAATAATAATAATAATATTGCAATAATTTAATATAAGAATAGAATATTAATATTGCAATAATAAAAATGTAATATAATGTGCATATAATATTATACTAATAATATTATTATAATGTTACAAAAAATAAGAATATAAGGATGTAATAATAATATTGCAAAAATAATAATAATATAAAAATAACATTGCAGTAATATAAATATATAGTAGTATTACAAAAATAAGAGTATAATATTGCAATAATAATGATGTAATAATATGAAGAGAATAATAATATTGCAATGATATGATAATATTATAATGATACTAATATGTAATAATATTACAATTATAATATAATAAAATAAGAATATAATAATATTAAAATAATAATAATATAATAATATATGTCATTGAATCAATAGTCAACAAACAGGTCAATGTCATTGAGTTCATGGTCAACTCGAGAGTCAATCGTCAATGTCATTGAGTCAATAGTAAACAAAACGGTCAGCCTCATTGAGTCAATGGTCAACGTCATTGAGTCAATGGTCAACGTCATTGAGTCAATGGTCAACGTCATTGAGTCAATGGTCAACGTCATTGAGTCAATGGTCAACGTCATTGAGTCAATGGTCAACGTCATTGAGTCAATGGTCAACGTCATTGAGTCAATGGTCAACGTCATTGAGTCAATGGTCAACGTCATTGAGTCAATGGTCAACGTCATTGAGTCAATGGTCAACGTCATTGAATCCATAATCAACAAAAAGATCAATGTCATTGAGGCAATGGTTAACTCAAGAGTCAGTGGTCAATGTCATTGAATCAATGTTCAAACCCATTGAACCAATGGTCAATGTCATTGAGTCAATAGTAAAAATGGTCAACATCATTGAGTCAACTGTCAATGTCATTTGAGTCCACTCAAGAATCAATGGTCAACATCATTGAGTCAGTGGTCAACTCAAGAGTCAATGGTCAACATCATTGAGTCAACTGTCAATGTCATTGAGTCAATGGTCAACTCAAGAATCAATGGTCAACATCATTGAGTCAACTGTCAATGTCATTGAGTCAATGGTCAACTCAAGAATCAATGGTCAACATCATTGAGTCAACTGTCAATATCATTGAGTCAATGGTCAACTCAAGAGTCAATGGTCAACGTCATTGAGTCAACTGTCAATGTCATTGAGTCAATGGTCAACTCAAGAGTCAATGGTCAACATCATTGAGTCAACTGTCAATGTCATTGAGTCAATGGTCAACTCAAGAATCAATGGTCAACATCATTGAGTCAACTGTCAATATCATTGAGTCAATGGTCAACTCAAGAATCAATGGTCAACATCATTGAGTCAACTGTCAATATCATTGAGTCAATGGTCAACTCAAGAATCAATGGTCAACATCATTGAGTCAACTGTCAATGTCATTGAGTCAATGGTCAACTCAAGAATCAATGGTCAACATCATTGAGTCAACTGTCAATATCATTTGAGTCAATGGTCAACTCAAGAGTCAATGGTCAACATCATTGAGTCAACTGTCAACGTCATTGAGTCAATGGTCAACTCAAGAGTCAATGATCAACCTCATTGAGTAAGTGGTCAACAAAAGGGTCAATATCATTGAGTCAATGGTCAACTCAAGAATCAATGGTCAACATCATTGAGTCAGTGGTCAACATCGTTGATTTAATGGTCAACTCGAGAATCAATCGTCAACATCATTGAGTCAGTGGTCAACGTCATTGAGTCAATGGTCAACCAAAGGGTCAAAGTCATTAAGTCAGTGGTCAACTCAAAAGTCAATGTTCAACCCAACAGTCAATGGTCAATGTCACTGAGTCAATAGTAAACAAAACGGTCAATGTGATTGAGCTGATGGTCAACTCATGGGTCAGTGGTCAATGTCATTGAGTCAGTGATGAACATCATTGGAGTCAATGGTCAACTCAAGAGGCAATAGCCAACAATAGGGTCAATGTCATTGAGTCAATGGCCAACAAAAGGGCCCTTGGGGGTCCCTTTTCACTCTAGGATTCTATAATTCGACCAGTCCAATCATCCATCCATCTATTTATCTGTATCCTTCAAAGTTTCGGACTTCAAAGGTTGGGTCCCTTCCTACTCTAGGATTTGATCTGCTGTTTGGGGAGTTGTAGTTTCCCAAGGCCCACAGACTTTTTGATGCCATAAATTGATGCCGTGGTGTCCTGGGAGTTGTGGTCTCACAAGGTCTATATTGTATCTATCTATATTATATTCATCTTTTATATCTATTATATCTATCCATCTATATGCATAATAAGCCTTTGAATTTATTCCCAATGAAAATAATTGAGGCAACAGCGCCACCTGCTGGAAAGAAGAAGGAAAGGCAGACTTTTCTGTATTTCTATTACTACGAATCCCTATAGGGTTGGAAATACGTTATCTATCTATATATATAAAAGAGTGATGGCATCGCGGCGACGCACAAAACAACAAAACTACAGGCCCCTCAACCTCGAAATTTGACAACACAACCCATCATCCACGCCTCAAGGTTGATACAACAAAAAGAAAAGAAAAATAAAGTCCTAATTAGAGGGAGAGGAAGAATTGTTTTTATCCAATTGCTGCCAGTTTAGAGGGCTAATCTCTGCCCACTTGGTTGCCTAGCAACCAAGGGACAGCCAGGGTTCAGTTAGGGGACAGGCAGACTTAGGCCTCACTTAGGCCTCTTCCACAGATTATCAGATTTGCACTGGATTATATGGCAGTGTAGACTCAAGGCCCTTCCACACAGCTATATAACCCATTTATAATCTTACATTATCTGCTTTGCACTGGATTATCTTGAGTCCACACTTCCATATAATCCACTTTAATGCATTTTATACAACTGTGAAGAAAGGGCCTCATATAATCCAGTTCTGAGCAGATAATAGAAGATTAGAAATATACAGTAGAGTCTCACTTATCCAACGTAAACAGGCCGGCAGGATAAGTGAATATGTTGGATAATAAGAAGGGATTCAGGAAAAGCCAATTAAACATCAAATTAGGTAATCGTTATACAAATTAAGCACCAAAACATCATATTATACAACAAATTTGACAGAAAAAGTAGTTCCATGCGCAGTAATGCTATGTAGTAATTACAGTAGAGTCTCAGTTATCCAACACTCGCTTATCCAACGTTCTGGATTATCCAACGCATTTTTGTAGTCAATGTTTTCAATATATTGTGATATTTTGGTGCTAAATTCATAAATACAGCAATTACTACATAGCATTACTGCGTACTGAACTACTTTTTCTGCCAAATTTGTTGTCTAACATGATGTTTTGGTGCTTCATTTGTAAAATCGTAACCTAATTTGATGTTTAATAGGCTTTTCCTTAATGCCTCCTTATTATCCAACATATTCGCTTATCCAACATTCTGCCGGCCCGTTTATGTTGGATAAGTGAGACTCTACTGTACTGTATTTACAAATTTACCAGTCAAATATCACAAGGAATTTAAAACACTGACTACAAAAACATTGATTATGAAAAGGCAGACTGCGTTGGATAATCCAGAACATTGTATAAGCGAATGTTGGATAAGTGAGATTCTACTTTGATATTAAATAATTTCTAGGATAGAATAATGCAGAACAATATAATCTCTAAAACCAGGACAGTAAATAAACAGGGGAATTCCAGACAGGAAACAATCAGGGCCAGCTAACACCTCCCAACAAAGGAATCCCATCATCAAAGTCTGGAAAATCCTCTGTTTTCTCAGGGCCACAGACAGTAGAAGCACATAAAATATCGCAAACAACACCACTCTGAAAACAAGGGAATTCCAGACAGGAAACAATCAGGGCCAGCTAACACCTCCCAACAAAGGATTCCCATCCTCAAAGTCTGGAAAATCCTCTGTTTTCTCAGGGCCACAGACAGTAGAAGCACATAAAATATCGCAAACAACACCACTCTGAAAACAAGGGAATTCCAGACAGGAAACAATCAGGGCCAGCTAACACCTCCCAACAAAGTATTCCCATCATCAAAGTCTGGCCAATCCTCTGTAATATTATTTTATAATTTTAGATAACAATAATCTTTATTAATATTATTTTATAATTTTAGATAACAATATATTTTATTAATATTATTTTACTATTTTAGATAACAATATATTTTATTAATATCATTTCATAATTTTAAATAACAATATAATATTATAATTTTAAATAGCTATATATTTTTATTAATATTATTTTATAATTTTAAATTACAATATATTTCATTAATATCATTTCATAAATTTAAATATAATTTTATAATATAATTTTATAATTTTAGATGACTATATATTTTTATTAATATTATTTCATAATTTTAAATAACAATATAATTTTATAATTTTAAATAGCTATATATTTTTATTAATATTATTTTATAATTTTAAATTACAATATATTTTATTAATATCATTTCATAAATTTAAATATAATTTTATAATATAATTTTATAATTTTAGATGACTATATATTTTATTAATATCATTTCATAAATTTAAATAACAATATAATTTTATAATTTTAGATAACTATATATTTTTATTAATATTATTTCCTAATTTTAAATAACAATATAATTTTATAATTTTTAGATGACTATATATTTTTATTAATATTATTTCCGAATTTTAAATAACAATTTTAGATAACTATATATTTTTATTAATATTATTTCCGAATTTTAAATAACAATTTTAGATAACTATATATTTTTATTAATATTATTTCCTAATTTTAAATAACAATATAATTTTATAATTTTTAGATGACTATATATTTTTATTAATATTATTTCCGAATTTTAAATAACAATTTTAGATAACTATATATTTTTATTAATATTATTTCCGAATTTTAAATAACAATTTTAGATAACTATATATTTTTATTAATATTATTTCCTAATTTTAAATAACAATTTTAGATAACTATATATTTTTATTAATATTATTTCCTAATTTTAAATAACAATATAATTTTAGATAACTATATATTTTTATTAATTTTAAATAACAATATAATTTTATAATTTTTAGATGACTATATATTTTTATTAATATCATTTTATAAATATATTTTTTTACCAATGATATATTGTAGTATAATAATAAAAAAAACCAGTGTTTTATTTTATTTTATAATATAAAATAATTATATTATTAAATTAAATTAAATATATATTATCTAAATATTAAGTCAGGAAGAGGCTCTCTCAGCCTGAAGAGGGACCGCCCACCTCATTTGCATATTTGTGGGCGTGGCGGCCTCCCGCTCGCTCCCCCTCCCTCCCTCCCTCCCGGGCGCGTGACGTCACAAGGCCGGCGGGTGGGCGTGGCTAGCGAAGCCGGAAGTGGCCTCGCTTCGGCCGTTTCCTTGCTTCCTCTCGGGCCCAAAAGGGGGCCGCCCGTCTCGCCATTGACTTGCATTGAAACCTGGCTTTTCCATGGGTGAGAATCCATTATTTAAGGGGGGAAATTAATTAAAATTAATGAAGAAAATTCTTCTATCGGGAAGGAAGGGTTTATATCCTTATTTTACATCATATTATATTTTTTTATAATATTTTAATATTTTATTTTAATTTTATTATATATTATTATATATTATATATTTATTATATTTTACGTAACATAATCTATTACATTATAACTAGATTAATATTATTCTTTTATATTATTACTATATTATTTTAATATATTATTATAATATTATTTTCTGCAATGTATTATATTATTAAAATAATTATAGTTAGTAACTAGATTAATATTATTATATTATTTTAATATATTATTTTAATGTTATTTTTCTGCAATGTATTATTAAAATAATTACAGTTATTTAAATGCTATTTTCTGCAATATATTATATTATTATTATTTTACGTAATATTATTTTTTGTAACATAATCTATTACATTGTAACTAGACTATTATTATATTAGATTATTTTAATATATTTACGTAATTATATTATTTTTTGTCACATAATCTATTACATTGTAACTAGACTATTATTATATTATATTATTTTAATATATTATTTTAATGTTATTTTCTGCAATGTATTATATTATTAAAATATTTACAGTTATTTAAATGCTATTTTCTGCAATATATTATTATTATTTTACGTAATTATATTATTTTTTGTAACATAATCTATTACATTGTAACTAGATTAATATTATTATATTATATTATTTTAATATTTTATTTTTATTATATTTTTTACGTAACATAATCTATTACATTATAACTAGATTAATATTATTCTTTTATATTGTTACTATATTATTTTAATATATTATTATAATATTATTTTCTGCAATGTATTATATTATTAAAATAATTATAGTTAGTAACTAGATTAATATTATTATATTATTTTAATATATTATTTTAATGTTATTTTTCTGCAATGTATTATTAAAATAATTACAGTTATTTAAATGCTATTTTCTGCAATATATTATATTATTATTATTTTACGTAATATTATTTTTTGTAACATAATCTATTACATTGTAACTAGACTATTATTATATTAGATTATTTTAATATATTTACGTAATTATATTATTTTTTGTCACATAATCTATTACATTGTAACTAGACTATTATTATATTATATTATTTTAATATATTATTTTAATGTTATTTTCTGCAATGTATTATATTATTAAAATATTTACAGTTATTTAAATGCTATTTTCTGCAATATATTATTATTATTTTACGTAATTATATTATTTTTTGTAACATAATCTATTACATTGTAACTAGATTAATATTATTATATTATATTATTTTAATATTTTATTTTTATTATATTTTTTACGTAACATAATCTATTACATTATAACTAGATTAATATTATTCTTTTATATTGTTACTATATTATTTTAATATATTATTATAATATTATTTTCTGCAATGTATTATATTATTAAAATAATTATAGTTAGTAACTAGATTAATATTATTATATTATTTTAATATATTATTTTAATGTTATTTTTCTGCAATGTATTATTAAAATAATTATAGTTATTTAAATGCTATTTTCTGCAATATATTATATTATTATTATTTTACGTAATATTATTTTTTGTAACATAATCTATTACATTGTAACTAGACTAATATTATATTAGACTAATATTATATTATTATTATTTTACGTAATTATATTATTTTTTGTAACATAATCTATTACATTGTAACTAGACTAATATTATATTATATTATTTTAATATATTATTTTAATGTTATTTTCTGCAATGTATTATATTATTAAAATAATTATAGTGATTTAAATGCTATTTTCTGCAATATAATATAATATATATATAATATATTATGTTACAAAAAATAATATTACGTAAAATAATAATAATATTATTATTTTATGTAATATTATTTTTTGTAACATAATCTATTACATTGTAACTAGATTAATATTATTCTATTATTACTCTATTTTAATATGTTATTTTAATGTTGTTTTCTGCAATGTATTATTAAAATAATTATAGTTATTTAAATGCTATTTTCTGCAATATATTATATTATTATTATTTTACGTAATTATATTATTTTTTGTAACAATCTATTACATTGTAACTAGATTAATATTATTATATTATTTTAATATATTATTTTAATGTTTTCTGCAATGTATTATTAAAATAATTATAGTTATTTAAATGCTATTATATATTATATTATATTATATATAATATTATGAATATATTTATTATTATTATTATTATTATTATTATTATTATTATTATTATTATTATCTCCCATTATGTCCTTAGTAGTGGTCAGTTGTCCACCACATACATATATTCATTTTGTATGTGCATAGATTATTATACATAATATTATGAATATATTTATTATTATTATTATTATTATTATTATCTTCTATTAGATCCTTAGCAGTGGTCAGTTGTCCAGCACATACACATATTCACTTTATGTGTATAGATTATTATATATAATATTGTGAATATATTTATTATTATTATTATTATTATTATTATTATTATTATATTCCATTAGGTCCTTAGCAGTGGTCAGTTGTCCAGCACATACACATATTCACTTTATGTGTATAGATTATTTTATATAATATTGTGAATATATTATTATTATTATTATATATTTATTATTATTATTATTATTATTATTATTATTATTATTATTATTATTATTATTATTATCATCTCCCATTATGTCCTTAGTAGTGGTCAGTTGTCCACCACATACATATATTCATTTTGTATGTGCATAGATTATTATACATAATATTATGAATATATTTATTATTATTATTATTATTATTATTATTATTATTATCTTCTATTAGATCCTTAGCAGTGGTCAGTTGTCCAGCACATACACATATTCACTTTATGTGTATAGATTATTATATATAATATTGTGAATATATTTATTATTATTATTATTATTATTATTATTATTATTATTATTATATTCCATTAGGTCCTTAGCAGCGGTCAGTTGTCCACCACATACATATATTCATTTTGTATGTGCATAGATTATTATATATAATATTATGAATATATTTCTATTATTATTATTATTATTATTATATATTTGATATTATTATTATTATTATTATTATTATTATTATTATTATTATTATCTTCTATTAGATCCTTAGTAGTGGTCAGTTGTCCACCACATACATATATTCATTTTGTATGTGCATAGATTATTATATATAATTTTTGAATATATTATTATTATTATTATTATTATTATTATTATTATTATTATTATTATCTTCCATTAGGTCCTTAGTAGTGGTCAGTTGTCCACCACATACATATATTCATTTTGTATGTGCATAGATTATTATATATAATATTATGAATATATTTCTATTATTATTATTATTATTATTATTATATATTTGATATTATTATTATTATTATTATTATTATTATTATTATTATTATTATTATTATTATTATTATCTTCCATTAGGTCTTTAGTAGTGGTCAGTTGTCCACCACATACATATATTCATTTTGTATGTGCATAGATTATTATATATAATATTATGAATATATTTCTATTATTATTATTATTATTATTATTATTATTATTATTATTATTATTATTATTATATATTTGATATTATTATTATTATTATTATTATTATTATTATTATCTTCTATTAGATCCTTAGTAGTGGTCAGTTGTCCACCACATACATATATTCATTTTGTATGTGCATAGATTATTATATATAATTTTTGAATATATTATTATTATTATTATTATTATTATTATTATTATTATTATTATTATCTTCCATTAGGTCCTTAGTAGTGGTCAGTTGTCCACCACATACATATATTCATTTTGTATGTGCATAGATTATTATATATAATTTTTTGAATATATTATTATTATTATTATTATTATTATTATTATTATTATTATTATTATTATTATTATATTCCATTATGTCCTTAGTAGTGGTCAGTTGTCCACCACATACATATATTCATTTTGTATGTGCATAGATTATTATATATAATTTTTTGAATATATTATTATTATTATTATTATTATTATTATTATTATTATTATTATATTCCATTATGTCCTTAGTAGTGGTCAGTTATCCACCACATACATATATTCATTTTGTATGTGCATAGATTATTATATATAATATTATGAATATATTTCTATTATTATTATTATTATTATTATTATATATTTGATATTATTATTATTATTATTATTATTATTATTATTATCTTCTATTAGATCCTTAGTAGTGGTCAGTTGTCCACCACATACATATATTCATTTTGTATGTGCATAGATTATTATATATAATTTTTGAATATATTATTATTATTATTATTATTATTATTATTATTATTATCTTCCATTAGGTCCTTAGTAGTGGTCAGTTGTCCACCACATACATATATTCATTTTGTATGTGCATAGATTATTATATATAATATTATGAATATATTTCTATTATTATTATTATTATTATTATTATTATATATTTGATATTATTATTATTATTATTATTATTATTATTATTATTATTATTATTATTATTATTATTATCTTCTATTAGATCCTTAGTAGTGGTCAGTTGTCCACCACATACATATATTCATTTTGTATGTGCATAGATTATTATATATAATTTTTGAATATATTATTATTATTATTATTATTATTATTATTATTATTATTATTATTATCTTCCATTAGGTCCTTAGTAGTGGTCAGTTGTCCACCACATACATATATTCATTTTGTATGTGCATAGATTATTATATATAATTTTTTGAATATATTATTATTATTATTATTATTATTATTATTATTATTATTATTATATTCCATTATGTCCTTAGTAGTGGTCAGTTGTCCACCACATACATATATTCATTTTGTATGTGCATAGATTATTATATATTATATTGTGAATATATTTATTATTATTATTATTATTATTATTATTATTATTATTATTATTATATTCCATTAGGTCCTTAGCAGTGGTCAGTTGTCCAGCACATACACATATTCACTTGTGAATATAATATTGTGAATATATTATTATTATTATTATATATTTAATATTATTATTATTATTATTTTCTATTAGGTCCTTAGCAGTGGTCAGTTGTCCACCACATACATATATTCATTTTGTATGTGCATAGATTATTATATATAATATTATGAATATATTATTATTATTATTATTATTATTATTATCTCCCATTATGTCCTTAGCAGCGGTCAGTTGTCCACCACATACATATATTCATTTTGTATGTGCATAGATTATTATATATAATTTTTGAATATATTATTATTATTATATATTTATTATTATTATTATTATTATTATTATTATTATTATTATTATTATTATTATATTCCATTAGGTCCTTAGTAGTGGTCAGTTGTCCAGCACATACACATATTCACTTGTGAATATAATATTGTGAATATATTATTATTATTATTATTATTATTATATATTAAATATTATTATTATTATCTCCCATTATGTCCTTAGTAGTGGTCAGTTGTCCACCACATACATATATTCATTTTGTATGTGCATAGATTATTATATATAATATTATGAATATATTTATTATTATTATTATTATTATTATTATTATTATTATTATTATCTTCTATTAGGTCCTTAGTAGTGGTCAGTTGTCCACCACATACATATATTCATTTTGTATGTGCATAGATTATTATATATAATTTTTTGAATATATTTATTATTATTATTATTATTATTATTATTATTATTATTATTATATTCCATTAGGTCCTTAGCAGTGGTCAGTTGTCCACTACATACACATATTCACTTGTGAATATAATATTGTGAATATATTATTATTATTATTATATATTTAATATTACTATTATTATTTTCTATTAGGTCCTTAGCAGTGGTCAGTTGTCCACCACATACATATATTCATTTTGTATGTGCATAGATTATTATATATTATATTGTGAATATATTTATTATTATTATTATTATTATTATTATTATCTCCCATTATGTCCTTAGTAGTGGTCAGTTGTCCACCACATACATATATTCATTTTGTATGTGCATATAGATTATTATATATAATATTATGAATATATTTATTATTATTATTATTATTATTATTATTATCTTCTATTAGATCCTTAGCAGTGGTCAGTTGTCCACCACATACATATATTCATTTTGTATGTGCATAGATTATTATATATAATATTATGAATATATTTATTATTATTATTATTATTATTATTATTACTTTCCATTAGGTCCTTAGCAGCGGTCAGTTGTCCACCACATACACATATCCACTATTTTATGTGTATAGATTATTATATATAATTTTTTGAATATATTATTATTATTATTATTATTATTATTATTATCTTCCATTAGGTCCTTAGCAGTGGTCAGTTGTCCACCACATACACATATTCACTTGTGAATATAATATTGTGAATATATTATTATTATTATTATTATATATTTAATATTACTATTATTATCTTCTATTAGGTCCTTAGCAGCGGTCAGTTGTCCGAGTGGATGGGTGGCGGGCCATGCGGCTGACGGTCCGGAGGCTCCTGGTGGTGGTGGTCCTGGTCGGGGCCTTGTTCCTCTCCGCCCACTGGCTCCTGGGGTGCCGACCCCTTGACCAGCCTTTTGTCCGGCGGCCGGAATACGGCCGGGAGGCGCCCTTGTTGTTCATCGGGGGCGTCCCCCGCAGCGGGGCCCGGACACTCTCGGCCCTGCTGGACCTGCCTTGTCGGCCGGAGACCCACGTGGTCCCGCGCCTGCTGGCCATGCGCCAGGCCTGGTCCAAGTCCGCCCGCGAGAAGCTGCGCCTCGACCAGGCCGGAGTGACCGCCGAGGTGCTGGACGCCGCTCTGGCCGCCTTCGTCCTCCAAGTCCTGGCCCCGCAGGGCGACCCAGATGAGGAGGAAGTCGTCCACGTACAGGAAGAGGGTTTCCGCACACAAGAGGAAGTCGTCCATGTACAGGATGAGGGTTTCCGCACGCAAGAGGAGGTCATCCATGTATGGCAGCATCAGCTCCTCTGCAACCACGACCCCTTCGCGTTGAGGTCGGCCGCCCACCTCGCTCGGATATTCCCCAACTCCAGGTCAGTTGTCCACCACGTACACATATTCACTTTTATTATATGTCTATATCATTATAATATTTTTAATATATTTATTATTTTTATTATTATTTTATTATTATCTTCCATTAGGTCCTTAGCAGTGGTCAGTTGTCCACCATATACACATATTAACTTTTTTATGTGCATAGATTATTATATATAATATTGTGAATATATTTATTATTATTATTATTATTATTATTATTATTATTATTATTATCTTCCATTAGGTCCTTAGCAGTGGTCAGTTGTCCAGCACATACACATATTCACATAAGGACATGGGCGAACTATTATTCCCAAAAATCTTGGGTCAGTATATCTGCCTTGACCACCATTGGACATAATATGTAGACGATCTGGTGGTTGCACCTAAGATGTAATAATGCTATTTATCTATATATATAAAAGGCTTTTGGCATCACGGCGACTCACAAAACAACAAAACCCAACACCCACCAAACTCTAAAATTGGCAACACAATCCATCATCCCTGCCTCCAGTAAGATACAACACAATCACACAAAAAACACAACCACAACACCCCAAAAAAAGGCCAAAACCCACAACAGGCAATGTGCCATGCTTTCTATATTTTGTAATCTATATATATAAAAGGCTTTTGGCATCATGGCGACTCACAAAACAACAAAACCCAACACCCACCAAACTCTAAAATTGGCAACACAATCCATCATCCCTGCCTCCAGTGAGATACAACACAATCACACAAAAAACACAACCACAACACCCCCCCAAAAAAGGCCAAAACCCACAACAGGCAATGTGCCATGCTTTCTATATTTTGTAATATATATATATAAAAGAGTGATGGCATCATGGCAACTCACAAAACAACAAAACCCAACACCCACCAAACTCTAAAATTGGCAACACAATCCATCATCCCTGCCTCCAGTGAGATACAACACAATCACACAAAAAACACAATCACAACACCCCCCCAAAAAGGCCAAAACCCACAACAGGCAATGTGCCATGCTTTCTATATTTTGTAATATATATATATAAAAGGCTTTTGGCATCATGGCGACTCACAAAACAACAAAACCCAACACCCACCAAACTCTAAAATTGGCAACACAATCCATCATCCCTGCCTCCAGTAAGATACAACACAATCACACAAAAAACACAATCACAACACCCAAAAAAAAGGCCAAAACCCACAACAGGCAATGTGCCATGCTTTCTATATTTTGTAATATATATATATAAAAGAGTGATGGCATCATGGCAACTCACAAAACAACAAAACCCAACACCCACCAAACTCTAAAATTGGCAACACAATCCATCATCCCTGCCTCCAGTAAGATACAACACAATCACACAAAAAACACAATCACAACACCCAAAAAAAAGGCCAAAACCCACAACAGGCAATGTGCCATGCTTTCTATATTTTGTAATATATATATATAAAAGAGTGATGGCATCATGGCAACTCACAAAACAACAAAACCCAACACCCACCAAACTCTAAAATTGGCAACACAATCCATCATCCCTGCCTCCAGTGAGATACAACACAATCACACAAAAAACACAATCACAACACCCCCCCAAAAAGGCCAAAACCCACAACAGGCAATGTGCCATGCTTTCTATATTTTGTAATATATATATATAAAAGGCTTTTGGCATCATGGCGACTCACAAAACAACAAAACCCAACACCCACCAAACTCTAAAATTGGCAACACAATCCATCATCCCTGCCTCCAGTAAGATACAACACAATCACACAAAAAACACAATCACAACACCCAAAAAAAAGGCCAAAACCCACAACAGGCAATGTGCCATGCTTTCTATATTTTGTAATATATATATATAATACAAAATAATAAATACAGCCAGACATTGGAGCTGCAAGGATATTCAGTGCAATTCAACCACACCAATAAAAGATTAACCTTCGTAAAAGGCGACCAGGCTTTGAAACAGTGATACTACTCTGAAGCTGACCAACCAAAGATTTCCCCTAGATAGCAAGCACCCAGGCTTTGAACCACCGAGGCTATTCATTACAATTCTACCCCCCTAAAAGGCAAGTACCTAACCTTCCAAGCAGCAAGCCTATTCCTTTCTATTCCACCTCACCAAACAAGGATTCCCATAAGAAAATGGCCAGGCTTTCAGGCTACAAAGCTATTCACTGTTATTCCACCTACCTAACAAAGAATTCCCATACGCCACAGCAACGCGTGGCCGGGCACAGCTAGTTTATAATAAAATAATAAATATGGACAATATATATGCCTTGACCACCATTAGACATAATATGTAGACAATCTGGTGGCACTTTTATTATATATCTAGACTAGACTAGACTAGATAGACTAGATAGATAGACTAGACTAGAAGATAGAAGACTAGACTAGACTAGATAGACTAGACTAGATAGACTAGATTAGATCTAGACTAGACTAGATAGACTAGACTAGACTAGACTAGAAGACTAGACTAGATAGATAGACTAGGCTAGAAGATAGAAGACTAGACTAGATAGACTAGACTAGATAGATAGACTAGATCTAGACTAGACTACATAGACTAGACTAGACTAGATAGACTAGACTAGATAGACTAGACTAGATCTAGACTAGACTAGATAGACTAGACTAGAAGATAGAAGACTAGACTACACTAGATCTAGACTAGATAGACTAGACTAGATCTAGACTAGACTAGATAGACTAGACTAGAAGATAGAAGACTAGACTACACTAGATCTAGACTAGATAGACTAGACTAGATAGACTAGACTAGATCTAGACTAGACTAGATAGACTAGACGAAGACTAGACTAGATAGACTAGACTACATAGACTAGACTA
Source organism: Anolis carolinensis (assembly GCF_035594765.1). Taxonomy (NCBI): domain Eukaryota; kingdom Metazoa; phylum Chordata; class Lepidosauria; order Squamata; family Anolidae; genus Anolis; species Anolis carolinensis. Next base: position 43,209 of record NW_026943867.1, read on the forward strand.
GATCTAGACTAGACTAGACTAGATCTAGACTAGACTAGACTAGAAAACTAGAAGACTAGACTAGATCTAGACTAGACTAGATAGACTAGACTAGAAGATAGAAGACTAGACTACACTAGATCTAGACTAGATAGACTAGACTAGATCTAGACTAGACTAGATAGACTAGACTAGAAGATAGAAGACTAGACTACACTAGATCTAGACTAGACTAGATAGACTAGACTAGATAGACTAGACTAGATCTAGACTAGACTAGATAGACTAGACGAAGACTAGACTAGATAGACTAGACTACATAGACTAGACTAGATCTAGACTAGACTAGACTAGATCTAGACTAGACTAGACTAGAAAACTAGAAGACTAGACTAGATCTAGACTAGACTAGATAGACTAGACTAGATAGATAGACTAGGCTAGAAGACTAGACTACACTAGATCTAGACTAGACTAGATAGACTAGACTAGAAGACTAGACTAGATAGACTAGACTAGAAGACTAGACTACATAGACTAGACTAGAAGACTAGACTACATAGACTAGATCTAGACTAGACTAGATAGACTAGACTAGATAGACTAGTCTAGATAGACTAGACTAGAAGACTAGACTAGACTAGAAGACTAGACTACATAGACTAGACTAGATAGACTAGACTAGAAGACTAGACTAGAAGACTAGACTACATAGACTAGACTAGATCTAGACTAGACTAGAAGACTAGACTAGAAGACTAGACTACATAGACTAGACTAGAAGACTAGACTACATAGACTAGATCTAGACTAGACTAGATAGACTAGACTAGATAGACTAGTCTAGATAGACTAGACTAGAAGACTAGACTAGACTAGAAGACTAGACTACATAGACTAGACTAGATAGACTAGACTAGAAGACTAGACTACATAGACTAGACTAGAAGACTAGACTACATAGACTAGATCTAGACTAGACTAGATAGACTAGACTAGATAGACTAGTCTAGATAGACTAGACTAGAAGACTAGACTAGACTAGAAGACTAGACTACATAGACTAGACTAGATAGACTAGACTAGAAGACTAGACTAGAAGACTAGACTAGAAGACTAGACTACATAGACTAGACTAGAAGACTAGACTAGAAGACTAGACTACATAGACTAGACTAGAAGACTAGACTAGAAGACTAGACTAGACTAGACTAGATAAAATAATAAATATGGGCAATATATATGCCTTGTCCACCATTGGACATAATATTGGATATAATATGTAGATTCAAATCGTTTTGAATCGTATATCGGAATTATTTCGGATTGTTCTCGCTTTTTGAGACGCATTAGACATGTCCAAAAAAATCATTTTGAATCGTATATCGGAATTATTTCGGATTGTTCTCGCTTTTTGAGACGCATTAGACATGTCCAAAAAAATCGTTTTGAATCGTATATCGGAATTATTTCGGATTGTTCTCGCTTTTTGAGACGCATTAGACATGTCCAAAAAATCGTTTTGAATCGTATATCGGAATTATTTCGGATTGTTCTCGCTTTTTGAGACGCATTAGACATGTCCAAAAAATCGTTTTGAATCGTATTATTTTGACGGTATTTTCTGCAGTATAATGTACATTATATAAATTATATTATTTTAATATTATTTAGAATCATTTATGTAATATATTGTTGTATTTATATTATTTCAATGGTATCATTTTAATATGTTATGTAATATAATTTGTTATATTATTCTATATTATTTTAATATTATGTTATATTATTTTAATGTTATTTTATGCAGTATAGTATTGTACATTATTACAATATGTATATTATTTATATTGTATTATTATATTACAATATTTATATTACATTATTTTAAGATGTAGTATTATTTACTATTTAGTATTATATATTGTTATAATATTTATATTATTTCAATTGCATCATTTTAATATTTTATGCAATATATATTATTACTATATTTTTAATATTATGTTATATTATTTAATTGTTATTTTCTGCAACATATTATATCATTAAAATATTTTAATGCTATTTTATGCAGTATAATATAGTATATTGTTATAATATTTATATTATTTCAATTGCATCATTTTAATATTTTATGCAAAATATATTATTACTATATTTTTAATATTATGTTATATTATTTAAATGTTATTTTCTGCAACATATTATATCATTAAAATATTTTAATGCTATTTTATGCAGTATAATATAGTATATTGTTATAATATTTATATTATTTCAATTGTATCATGTCCAAAAAATCATTTTGAATCGTATATCGGAATTATTTCGGATTGTTCTCGCTTTTTGAGACGCATTAGACATGTCCAAAAAATCGTTTTGAATCGTATATCGGAATTATTTCGGATTGTTCTCGCTTTTTGAGACGCATTAGACATGTCCAAAAAAATCGTTTTGAATCGTATATCGGAATTATTTCGGATTGTTCTCGCTTTTTGAGACGCATTAGACATGTCCAAAAAATCGTTTTGAATCGTATATCGGAATTATTTCGGATTGTTCTCGCTTTTTGAGACGCATTAGACATGTCCAAAAAATCATTTTGAATCGTATATCGGAATTATTTCGGATTGTTCTCGCTTTTTGAGACGCATTAGACATGTCCAAAAAAATCGTTTTGAATCATATATCGGAATTATTTCGGATTGTTCTCGCTTTTTGAGACGCATTAGACATGTCCAAAAAATAGTTTTGAATCGTGTATCGGAATTATTTCGGATTGTTCTCGCTTTTTGAGACGCATTAGACATGTCCAAAAAATCGTTTTGAATCGTAAATCGGAATTATTTCGGATTGTTCTCGCTTTTTGAGACGCATTAGACATGTCCAAAAAATAGTTTTGAATCGTGTATCGGAATTATTTCGGATTGTTCTCGCTTTTTGAGACGCATTAGACATGTCCAAAAAATCGTTTTGAATCGTATATCGGAATTATTTCGGATTGTTCTCGCTTTTTGAGACGCATTAGACATGTCCAAAAAAATCGTTTTGAATCGTATATCGGAATTATTTCGGATTGTTCTCGCTTTTTGAGACGAATTAGACATGTCCAAAAAAATCGTTTTGAATCGTATATCGGAATTATTTCGGATTGTTCTCGCTTTTTGAGACGCATTAGACATGTCCAAAAAAATCATTTTGAATCGTATATCGGAATTTTTTCGGATTGTTCTCGCTTTTTGAGACGCATTAGACATGTCCAAGAAATCGTTTTGAATCGTATATCGGAATTATTTCGGATTGTTCTCGCTTTTTGAGACGCATTAGACATGTCCAAAAAAATCGTTTTGAATCGTATATCGGAATTATTTCGGATTGTTCTCGCTTTTTGAGACGCATTAGACATGTCCAAAAAAATCATTTTGAATCGTATATCGGAATTATTTCGGATTGTTCTCGCTTTTTGAGACGCATTAGACATGTCCAAAAAATCGTTTTGAATCGTATATCGGAATTATTTCGGATTGTTCTCGCTTTTTGAGACGCATTAGACATGTCCAAAAAAATCGTTTTGAATCGTATATCGGAATTATTTCGGATTGTTCTCGCTTTTTGAGACGCATTAGACATGTCCAAGAAATCGTTTTGAATCGTATATCGGAATTATTTCGGATTGTTCTCGCTTTTTGAGACGCATTAGACATGTCCAAAAAATCGTTTTGAATCGTATATCGGAATTATTTCGGATTGTTCTCGCTTTTTGAGACGCATTAGACATGTCCAAAAAAATCGTTTTGAATCGTATATCGGAATTATTTCGGATTGTTCTCGCTTTTTGAGACGCATTAGACATGTCCAAAAAAATCGTTTTGAATCGTATATCGGAATTATTTCGGATTGTTCTCGCTTTTTGAGACGCATTAGACATGTCCAAAAAAATCATTTTGAATCGTATATCGGAATTTTTTCGGATTGTTCTCGCTTTTTGAGACGCATTAGACATGTCCAAGAAATCGTTTTGAATCGTATATCGGAATTATTTCGGATTGTTCTCGCTTTTTGAGACGCATTAGACATGTCCAAAAAAATCGTTTTGAATCGTATATCGGAATTATTTCGGATTGTTCTCGCTTTTTGAGACGCATTAGACATGTCCAAAAAATCGTTTTGAATCGTATATCGGAATTATTTCGGATTGTTCTCGCTTTTTGAGACGCATTAGACATGTCCAAAAAAATCGTTTTGAATCGTATATCGGAATTATTTCGGATTGTTCTCGCTTTTTGAGACGCATTAGACATGTCCAAGAAATCGTTTTGAATCGTATATCGGAATTATTTCGGATTGTTCTCGCTTTTTGAGACGCATTAGACATGTCCAAAAAATCGTTTTGAATCGTATATCGGAATTATTTCGGATTGTTCTCGCTTTTTGAGACGCATTAGACATGTCCAAAAAAATCGTTTTGAATCGTATATCGGAATTATTTCGGATTGTTCTCGCTTTTTGAGACGCATTAGACATGTCCAAAAAAATCGTTTTGAATCGTATATCGGAATTATTTCGGATTGTTCTCGCTTTTTGAGACGCATTAGACATGTCCAAAAAAATCATTTTGAATCGTATATCGGAATTTTTTCGGATTGTTCTCGCTTTTTGAGACGCATTAGACATGTCCAAGAAATCGTTTTGAATCGTATATCGGAATTATTTCGGATTGTTCTCGCTTTTTGAGACGCATTAGACATGTCCAAAAAAATCGTTTTGAATCGTATATCGGAATTATTTCGGATTGTTCTCGCTTTTTGAGACGCATTAGACATGTCCAAAAAAATCATTTTGAATCGTATATCGGAATTATTTCGGATTGTTCTCGCTTTTTGAGACGCATTAGACATGTCCAAGAAATCGTTTTGAATCGTATATCGGAATTATTTCGGATTGTTCTCGCTTTTTGAGACGCATTAGACATGTCCAAAAAAATCGTTTTGAATCGTATATCGGAATTATTTCGGATTGTTCTCGCTTTTTGAGACGCATTAGACATGTCCAAAAAATCGTTTTGAATCGTATATCGGAATTATTTCGGATTGTTCTCGCTTTTTGAGACGCATTAGACATGTCCAAAAAAATCGTTTTGAATCGTATATCGGAATTATTTCGGATTGTTCTCGCTTTTTGAGACGCATTAGACATGTCCAAAAAAATCGTTTTGAATCGTATATCGGAATTATTTCGGATTGTTCTCGCTTTTTGAGACGCATTAGACATGTCCAAAAAAATCATTTTGAATCGTATATCGGAATTTTTTCGGATTGTTCTCGCTTTTTGAGACGCATTAGACATGTCCAAAAAATCGTTTTGAATCGTATATCAGAATTATTTTGGATTGCTCTCGCTTTTTGAGACGCATTAGACATGTCCAAAAAATCGTTTTGAATCGTATATCGGAATTATTTCGGATTGTTCTCGCTTTTTGAGACGCATTAGACATGTCCAAAAAATCGTTTTGAATCGTATATCGGAATTATTTCGGATTGTTCTCGCTTTTTGAGACGCATTAGACATGTCCAAAAAAATCGTTTTGAATCGTATATCGGAATTATTTCGGATTGTTCTCGCTTTTTGAGACGCATTAGACATGTCCAAAAAAATCGTTTTGAATCGTATATCGGAATTATTTTGGATTGCTCTCGCTTTTTGAGACGCATTAGACATGTCCAAAAAAATCGTTTTGAATCGTATATCGGAATTATTTTGGATTGTTCTCGCTTTTTGAGACGCATTAGACATGTCCAAAAAAATCGTTTTGAATCGTATATCGGAATTATTTTGGATTGTTCTCGCTTTTTGAGACGCATTAGACATGTCCAAGAAATCGTTTTGAATTGTATATCGGAATTATTTTGGATTGCTCTCGCTTTTTGAGACGCATTAGACATGTCCAAAAAAATCGTTTTGAATCGTATATCGGAATTATTTCGGATTGTTCTCGCTTTTTGAGACGCATTAGACATGTCCAAAAAAATCGTTTTGAATCGTATATCGGAATTATTTTGGATTGTTCTCGCTTTTTGATACGCATTAGACATGTCCAAGAAATCGTTTTGAATCGTATATCGGAATTATTTTGGATTGTTCTCGCTTTTTGAGACGCATTAGACATGTCCAAAAAAATCGTTTTGAATCGTATATCGGAATTATTTTGGATTGCTCTCGCTTTTTGAGACGCATTAGACATGTCCAAAAAAATCGTTTTGAATCGTATATCGGAATTATTTCGGATTGTTCTCGCTTTTTGAGACGCATTAGACATGTCCAAAAAATCGTTTTGAATCGTACATCGGAATTATTTCGGATTGCAACCAGCAATGTAATTCGAACCTCGTATTTCCAGGTTCATCCTGATGCTGCGCGATGGTCGGGCGGTGGTGCGGTCACTGATGTCCGGCGGGGTGAGGGTGGCCGGGTTCGACCTGCGCTCCGCCCGCGACTGCCTGTCCCAGTGGAGCCGGGCGGTGGAGGCCATGATGGGCCAGTGCCTGCAAGTGGGGCCCCTCCGCTGCCTCCCCCTCCGCTACGAGCACCTCCTCCGCCACCCAAGCTCCGCCCTCCGCCAGGTCGCGACCTTCCTCGGGGCCTCCGCCAGCCCCGCCCCCTTCCTCCTCCAACCACAACACCACGCCATCCTCGCCAAGTGAGTGGGTCAGTGGGGTGGGGTGCATAATTTTAGATAAGAAATAATAATTTTATTAATATTATTTTATAATTTTAAATAACAATATAATTTTATAATTTTAGATAACTATATATCTTTATTAATATTTTATCATTTTAAATAACAATATATTTTTATTAATATTATTTCATAATTTTAGATAACAATAAATATATCTTTATTAATATAAAGTGAGTGGGTCAGAGGGGTGGGGTGCATCACGAAGTCAATGTCTTATCATAATTTACATATTATTAATATTATTATTGTTATTATAAGTGTTTTAAACCTACTCTCACAAACCTGACACACCTGAGAAAGGTAAAATCATACCCTATTATTATTATTATTATTATTATTTATATTATAATTATTATATTATTATTTCTCATATTCTTATTATTTATTATATTATTATAAGCCTACTCTCACAAACCTGACACACCTGAGAAAGGTTAAATCATACCCTATTATTATTATTATTATTATTATTATTATTTATATTATTATTATTATATTATTATTTATCATATTCTTATTATTTATTATATTATTATAAGCCTACTCTCACAAACCTGACACACCTGAGAAAGGTAAAATCATACCCTATTATTATTATTATTATTATTATTATTTATATTATAATTATTATATTATTATTTATCATATTCTTATTATTTATTATATTATTATAAGCCTACTCTCACAAACCTGACACACCTGAGAAAGGTAAAATCATACCCTATTATTATTATTATTATTATTATTATTTATATTAGAATTATTATTATTATTTATCATATTCTTATTATTTATTATATTATTATACGCCTACTCTCACAAACCTGACACACCTGAGAAAGGTAAAATCATACCATATTATTATTATTATTATTATTATTATATTATTATTATTTATCGTATTCTTATTATTTATTATATTATTATAAGCCTACTCTCTCTTTGATGGGAATTGACCACTTTTGGGAGTTGTAGTTCACCTACCTCTGGAGATACTCGGAAACCCACCTCACCCATCAGTCTACCACTTCCTGTTTCCTGTTCAGGGCGGAGCCTTTGACGGACAGCTGGGCGGACTTCCTCCCGGGAGACGTAGTGCGCGACCTGGACCACATCGCCCCCATGCTGCGCCGCCTGGGATACGACAAGGCGAGTTGTAGTTTCGTGGATATAATATCATTCCTGAGACTCTTCCGTTGACCATTGACTCTTGAGTTTACTCTTGACTCCTCAGGTGACCATAGACCCAATGACATTGACCACAGACTCTTCCGTTGACCATTGACTCTTGAGTTTACTCTTGACTCCTCAGGTGACCATAGACCCAATGACATTGACTACAGACTCTTCCATTGACCATTGACTCTTGAGTTTACTCTTGACTCCTCAGGTGACCATAGACCCAATGACATTGACCACAGACTCTTCCGTTGACCATTGACTCTTGAGTTTACTCTTGACTCCTCAGGTGACCATAGACCCAATGACATTGACCACAGACTCTTCCGTTGACCATTGACTCTTGAGTTTACTCTTGACTCCTCAGTTGACCATAGACCCAGTGACATTGACCACAGACTCTTCCGTTGACCATTGACTCTTGAGTTTACTCTTGACTCCTCAGGTGACCATAGACCCAATGACATTGACCACAGACTCTTCCGTTGACCATTGACTCTTGAGTTTACTCTTGACTCCTCAGTTGACCATAGACCCAGTGACATTGACCACAGACTCTTCCGTTGACCATTGACTCTTGAGTTTACTCTTGACTCCTCAGGTGACCATAGACCCAATGACATTGACCACAGACTCTTCCGTTGACCATTGACTCTTGAGTTTACTGTTGACTCCTCAGGTGACCATAGACCCAGTGACATTGACCACAGACTCTTCCGTTGACCATTCACTCTTGAGTTTACTCTTGACTCCTCAGGTGACCATAGACCCAATGACATTGACCACAGACTCTTCCGTTGACCATTGACTCTTGAGTTTACTCTTGACTCCTCAGGTGACCATAGACCCAATGACATTGACCACAGACTCTTCCGTTGACCATTGACTCTTGAGTTTACTGTTGACTCCTCAGGTGACCATAGACCCAGTGACATTGACCACAGACTCTTCCGTTGACCATTCACTCTTGAGTTTACTCTTGACTCCTCAGGTGACCATAGACCCAATGACATTGACCACAGACTCTTCCGTTGACCATTGACTCTTGAGTTTACTCTTGACTCCTCAGGTGACCATAGACCCAATGACATTGACCTCAGACTCTTCCGTTGACCATTGACTCTTGAGTTTACTCTTGACTCCTCAGGTGACCATAGACCCAATGACATTGACCACAGACTCTTCCGTTGACCATTGACTCTTGAGTTTACTCTTGACTCCTCAGGTGACCATAGACCCAATGACATTGACCACAGACTCTTCCGTTGACCATTGACTCTTGAGTTTACTCTTGACTCCTCAGGTGACCATAGACCCAATGACATTGACCTCAGACTCTTCCGTTGACCATTGACTCTTGAGTTTACTCTTGACTCCTCAGGTGACCATAGACCCAATGACATTGACCACAGACTCTTCCGTTGACCATTGACTCTTGAGTTTACTCTTGACTCCTCAGGTGACCATAGACCCAGTGACATTGACCACAGACTCTTCCGTTGACCATTCACTCTTGAGTTTACTCTTGACTCCTCAGGTGACCATAGACCCAATGACATTGACCACAGACTCTTCCGTTGACCATTGACTCTTGAGTTTACTCTTGACTCCTCAGGTGACCATAGACCCAATGACATTGACTACAGACTCTTCCGTTGACCATTGACTCTTGAGTTTACCGTTGACTCCTCAGTTGACCATAGACCCAATGACATTGACCACAGACTCTTCCGTTGACCATTGACTCTTGAGTTTACTATTGACTCCTCAGGTGACCATAGACCCAATGACATTGACTACAGACTCTTCCGTTGACCATTGACTCTTGAGTTTACTATTGACTCCTCAGGTGACCATAGACCCAATGACATTGACCACAGACTCTTCCGTTGACCATTGACTCTTGAGTTTACTATTGACTCCTCAGTTGACCATAGACCCAATGACATTGACTACAGACTCTTCCGTTGACCATTGACTCTTGAGTTTACTATTGACTCCTCAGTTGACCATAGACCCAATGACATTGACTACAGACTCTTCCGTTGACCATTGACTCTTGAGTTTACTATTGACTCCTCAGGTGACCATAGACCCAATGACATTGACTACAGACTCTTCCGTTGACCATTGACTCTTGAGTTTACCGTTGACTCCTCAGGTGACCATAGACCCAATGACATTGACCACAGACTCTTCCGTTGACCATTGACTCTTGAGTTTACTCTTGACTCCTCAGTTGACCATAGACCCAATGACATTGACCACAGACTCTTCCGTTGACCATTGACTCTTGAGTTTACTATTGACTCCTCAGGTGACCATAGACCCAATGACATTGACCACAGACTCTTCCGTTGACCATTGACTCTTGAGTTTACTCTTGACTCCTCAGTTGACCATAGACCCAATGACATTGACTACAGACTCTTCCGTTGACCATTGACTCTTGAGTTTACTATTGACTCCTCAGGTGACCATAGACCCAATGACATTGACCACAGACTCTTCCGTTGACCATTGACTCTTGAGTTTACTATTGACTCCTCAGTTGACCATAGACCCAATGACATTGACTACAGACTCTTCCGTTGACCATTGACTCTTGAGTTTACTATTGACTCCTCAGTTGACCATAGACCCAATGACATTGACTACAGACTCTTCCGTTGACCATTGACTCTTGAGTTTACTATTGACTCCTCAGTTGACCATAGACCCAATGACATTGACTACAGACTCTTCCGTTGACCATTGACTCTTGAGTTTACCGTTGACTCCTCAGGTGACCATAGACCCAATGACATTGACCACAGACTCTTCCGTTGACCATTGACTCTTGAGTTTACTCTTGACTCCTCAGTTGACCATAGACCCAATGACATTGACCACAGACTCTTCCGTTGACCATTGACTCTTGAGTTTACTATTGACTCCTCAGGTGACCATAGACCCAATGACATTGACCACAGACTCTTCCGTTGACCATTGACTCTTGAGTTTACTCTTGACTCCTCAGTTGACCATAGACCCAATGACATTGACTACAGACTCTTCCGTTGACCATTGACTCTTGAGTTTACTCTTGACTCCTCAGTTGACCATAGACCCAATGACATTGACTATAGACTCTTCCGTTGACCATTGACTCTTGAGTTTACTCTTGACTCCTCAGGTGACCATAGACCCAATGACATTGACTACAGACTCTTCCGTTGACCATTGACTCTTGAGTTTACTCTTGACTCCTCAGTTGACCATAGACCCAATGACATTGACTACAGACTCTTCCGTTGACCATTGACTCTTGAGTTTACTCTTGACTCCTCAGGTGACCATAGACCCAATGACATTGACCACAGACTCTTCCGTTGACCATTGACTCTTGAGTTTACTCTTGACTCCTCAGTTGACCATAGACCCAATGACATTGACTACAGACTCTTCCGTTGACCATTGACTCTTGAGTTTACTCTTGACTCCTCAGGTGACCATAGACCCAATGACATTGACTACAGACTCTTCCGTTGACCATTGACTCTTGAGTTTACTCTTGACTCCTCAGTTGACCATAGACCCAATGACATTGACTACAGACTCTTCCGTTGACCATTGACTCTTGAGTTTACTCTTGACTCCTCAGGTGACCATAGACCCAATGACATTGACTACAGACTCTTCCGTTGACCATTGACTCTTGAGTTTACTATTGACTCCTCAGTTGACCATAGACCCAATGACATTGACTACAGACTCTTCCGTTGACCATTGACTCTTGAGTTTACTATTGACTCCTCAGGTGACCATAGACCCAATGACATTGACCACAGACTCTTCCGTTGACCATTGACTCTTGAGTTTACTATTGACTCCTCAGTTGACCATAGACCCAATGACATTGACTACAGACTCTTCCGTTGACCATTGACTCTTGAGTTTACCGTTGACTCCTCAGTTGACCATAGACTCAATGACATTGACTACAGACTCTTCCGTTGACCATTGACTCTTGAGTTTACCGTTGACTCCTCAGGTGACCATAGACCCAATGACATTGACCACAGACTCTTCCGTTGACCATTGACTCTTGAGTTTACTCTTGACTCCTCAGTTGACCATAGACCCAATGACATTGACCACAGACTCTTCCGTTGACCATTGACTCTTGAGTTTACTATTGACTCCTCAGGTGACCATAGACCCAATGACATTGACCACAGACTCTTCCGTTGACCATTGACTCTTGAGTTTACTCTTGACTCCTCAGTTGACCATAGACCCAATGACATTGACTACAGACTCTTCCGTTGACCATTGACTCTTGAGTTTACTCTTGACTCCTCAGTTGACCATAGACCCAATGACATTGACTATAGACTCTTCCGTTGACCATTGACTCTTGAGTTTACTCTTGACTCCTCAGTTGACCATAGACCCAATGACATTGACCACAGACTCTTCCGTTGACCATTGACTCTTGAGTTTACTCTTGACTCCTCAGGTGACCATAGACCGAATGACATTGACTACAGACTCTTCCGTTGACCATTGACTCTTGAGTTTACTCTTGACTCCTCAGGTGACCATAGACCCAATGACATTGACCACAGACTCTTCCGTTGACCATTGACTCTTGAGTTTACTCTTGACTCCTCAGGTGACCATAGACCCAATGACATTGACTACAGACTCTTCCGTTGACCATTGACTCTTGAGTTTACTCTTGACTCCTCAGGTGACCATAGACCCAATGACATTGACTACAGACTCTTCCGTTGACCATTGACTCTTGAGTTTACTCTTGACTCCTCAGGTGACCATAGACCCAATGACATTGACTACAGACTCTTCCGTTGACCATTGACTCTTGAGTTTACTCTTGACTCCTCAGTTGACCATAGACCCAATGACATTGACCACAGACTCTTCCGTTGACCATTGACTCTTGAGTTTACTATTGACTCCTCAGGTGACCATAGACCCAATGACATTGACCACAGACTCTTCCGTTGACCATTGACTCTTGAGTTTACTCTTGACTCCTCAGTTGACCATAGACCCAATGACATTGACTACAGACTCTTCCGTTGACCATTGACTCTTGAGTTTACTCTTGACTCCTCAGTTGACCATAGACCCAATGACATTGACTATAGACTCTTCCGTTGACCATTGACTCTTGAGTTTACTCTTGACTCCTCAGTTGACCATAGACCCAATGACATTGACTATAGACTCTTCCGTTGACCATTGACTCTTGAGTTTACTCTTGACTCCTCAGTTGACCATAGACCCAATGACATTGACTACAGACTCTTCCGTTGACCATTGACTCTTGAGTTTACTCTTGACTCCTCAGGTGACCATAGACCCAATGACATTGACCACAGACTCTTCCGTTGACCATTGACTCTTGAGTTTACTCTTGACTCCTCAGGTGACCATAGACCGAATGACATTGACTACAGACTCTTCCGTTGACCATTGACTCTTGAGTTTACTCTTGACTCCTCAGGTGACCATAGACCCAATGACATTGACCACAGACTCTTCCGTTGACCATTGACTCTTGAGTTTACTCTTGACTCCTCAGTTGACCATAGACCCAATGACATTGACTACAGACTCTTCCGTTGACCATTGACTCTTGAGTTTACTCTTGACTCCTCAGGTGACCATAGACCCAATGACATTGACTACAGACTCTTCCGTTGACCATTGACTCTTGAGTTTACCGTTGACTCCTCAGTTGACCATAGACCCAATGACATTGACTACAGACTCTTCCGTTGACCATTGACTCTTGAGTTTACTCTTGACTCCTCAGGTGACCATAGACCCAATGACATTGACTATAGACTCTTCCGTTGACCATTGACTCTTGAGTTTACTCTTGACTCCTCAGGTGACCATAGACCCAATGACATTGACTATAGACTCTTCCGTTGACCATTGACTCTTGAGTTTACTCTTGACTCCTCAGGTGACCATAGACCCAATGACATTGACTATAGACTCTTCCGTTGACCATTGACTCTTGAGTTTACTCTTGACTCCTCAGGTGACCATAGACCCAATGACATTGACTACAGACTCTTCCGTTGACCATTGACTCTTGAGTTTACTCTTGACTCCTCAGGTGACCATAGACCCAATGACATTGACTATAGACTCTTCCGTTGACCATTGACTCTTGAGTTTACTCTTGACTCCTCAGGTGACCATAGACCCAATGACATTGACTATAGACTCTTCCGTTGACCATTGACTCTTGAGTTTACTCTTGACTCCTCAGGTGACCATAGACCCAATGACATTGACTATAGACTCTTCCGTTGACCATTGACTCTTGAGTTTACTCTTGACTCCTCAGGTGACCATAGACCCAATGACATTGACTATAGACTCTTCCGTTGACCATTGACTCTTGAGTTTACTCTTGACTCCTCAGGTGACCATAGACCCAATGACATTGACTACAGACTCTTCCGTTGACCATTGACTCTTGAGTTTACTCTTGACTCCTCAGGTGACCATAGACCCAATGACATTGACTATAGACTCTTCCGTTGACCATTGACTCTTGAGTTTACTCTTGACTCCTCAGGTGACCATAGACCCAATGACATTGACTATAGACTCTTCCGTTGACCATTGACTCTTGAGTTTACTCTTGACTCCTCAGGTGACCATAGACCCAATGACATTGACTACAGACTCGTCCGTTGACCATTGACTCTTGAGTTTACTCTTGACTCCTCAGGTGACCATAGACCCAATGACATTGACTACAGACTCTTCCGTTGACCATTGACTCTTGAGTTTACTCTTGACTCCTCAGGTGACCATAGACCCAATGACATTGACTACAGACTCTTCCGTTGACCATTGACTCTTGAGTTTACTCTTGACTCCTCAGGTGACCATAGACCCAATGACATTGACTACAGACTCTTCCGTTGACCATTGACTCTTGAGTTTACTCTTGACTCCTCAGGTGACCATAGACCCAATGACATTGACTACAGACTCTTCCGTTGACCATTGACTCTTGAGTTTACTCTTGACTCCTCAGGTGACCATAGACCCAATGACATTGACTATAGACTCTTCCGTTGACCATTGACTCTTGAGTTTACTCTTGACTCCTCAGGTGACCATAGACCCAATGACATTGACTACAGACTCGTCCGTTGACCATTGACTCTTGAGTTTACTCTTGACTCCTCAGGTGACCATAGACCCAATGACATTGACTACAGACTCTTCCGTTGACCATTGACTCTTGAGTTTACTCTTGACTCCTCAGGTGACCATAGACCCAATGACATTGACTACAGACTCTTCCGTTGACCATTGACTCTTGAGTTTACTCTTGACTCCTCAGGTGACCATAGACCCAATGACATTGACTACAGACTCTTCCGTTGACCATTGACTCTTGAGTTTACTCTTGACTCCTCAGGTGACCATAGACCCAATGACATTGACTACAGACTCTTCCGTTGACCATTGACTCTTGAGTTTACTCTTGACTCCTCAGGTGACCATAGACCCAATGACATTGACTATAGACTCTTCCGTTGACCATTGACTCTTGAGTTTACCGTTGACTCCTCAGGTGACCATAGACCCAATGACATTGACTACAGACTCTTCCGTTGACCATTCACTCTTGAGTTTACTCTTGACTCCTCAGGTGACCATAGACCCAATGACATTGACTACAGACTCTTCCGTTGACCATTGACTCTTGAGTTTACTCTTGACTCCTCAGGTGACCATAGACCCAATGACATTGACTACAGACTCTTCCGTTGACCATTGACTCTTGAGTTTACTCTTGACTCCTCAGGTGACCATAGACCCAATGACATTGACTATAGACTCTTCCGTTGACCATTGACTCTTGAGTTTACTCTTGACTCCTCAGGTGACCATAGACCCAATGACATTGACTACAGACTCGTCCGTTGACCATTGACTCTTGAGTTTACTCTTGACTCCTCAGGTGACCATAGACCCAATGACATTGACTACAGACTCTTCCGTTGACCATTGACTCTTGAGTTTACTCTTGACTCCTCAGGTGACCATAGACCCAATGACATTGACTACAGACTCTTCCGTTGACCATTGACTCTTGAGTTTACTCTTGACTCCTCAGGTGACCATAGACCCAATGACATTGACTACAGACTCTTCCGTTGACCATTGACTCTTGAGTTTACTCTTGACTCCTCAGGTGACCATAGACCCAATGACATTGACTACAGACTCTTCCGTTGACCATTGACTCTTGAGTTTACTCTTGACTCCTCAGGTGACCATAGACCCAATGACATTGACTACAGACTCTTCCGTTGACCATTGACTCTTGAGTTTACTCTTGACTCCTCAGGTGACCATAGACCCAATGACATTGACTACAGACTCTTCCGTTGACCATTGACTCTTGAGTTTACTCTTGACTCCTCAGGTGACCATAGACCCAATGACATTGACTACAGACTCTTCCGTTGACCATTGACTCTTGAGTTTACTCTTGACTCCTCAGGTGACCATAGACCCAATGACATTGACTACAGACTCTTCCGTTGACCATTGACTCTTGAGTTTACTCTTGACTCCTCAGGTGACCATAGACCCAATGACATTGACTATAGACTCTTCCGTTGACCATTGACTCTTGAGTTTACTCTTGACTCCTCAGGTGACCATAGACCCAATGACATTGACTATAGACTCTTCCGTTGACCATTGACTCTTGAGTTTACTCTTGACTCCTCAGGTGACCATAGACCCAATGACATTGACTACAGACTCTTCCGTTGACCATTGACTCTTGAGTTTACTCTTGACTCCTCAGGTGACCATAGACCCAATGACATTGACTACAGACTCTTCCGTTGACCATTGACTCTTGAGTTTACTCTTGACTCCTCAGGTGACCATAGACCCAATGACATTGACTATAGACTCTTCCGTTGACCATTGACTCTTGAGTTTACTCTTGACTCCTCAGGTGACCATAGACCCAATGACATTGACTATAGACTCTTCCGTTGACCATTGACTCTTGAGTTTACTCTTGACTCCTCAGGTGACCATAGACCCAATGACATTGACTACAGACTCGTCCGTTGACCATTGACTCTTGAGTTTACTCTTGACTCCTCAGGTGACCATAGACCCAATGACATTGACTACAGACTCTTCCGTTGACCATTGACTCTTGAGTTTACTCTTGACTCCTCAGGTGACCATAGACCCAATGACATTGACTACAGACTCTTCCGTTGACCATTGACTCTTGAGTTTACTCTTGACTCCTCAGGTGACCATAGACCCAATGACATTGACTACAGACTCTTCCGTTGACCATTGACTCTTGAGTTTACTCTTGACTCCTCAGGTGACCATAGACCCAATGACATTGACTACAGACTCTTCCGTTGACCATTGACTCTTGAGTTTACTCTTGACTCCTCAGGTGACCATAGACCCAATGACATTGACTATAGACTCTTCCGTTGACCATTGACTCTTGAGTTTACTCTTGACTCCTCAGGTGACCATAGACCCAATGACATTGACTACAGACTCGTCCGTTGACCATTGACTCTTGAGTTTACTCTTGACTCCTCAGGTGACCATAGACCCAATGACATTGACTACAGACTCTTCCGTTGACCATTGACTCTTGAGTTTACTCTTGACTCCTCAGGTGACCATAGACCCAATGACATTGACTACAGACTCTTCCGTTGACCATTGACTCTTGAGTTTACTCTTGACTCCTCAGGTGACCATAGACCCAATGACATTGACTACAGACTCTTCCGTTGACCATTGACTCTTGAGTTTACTCTTGACTCCTCAGGTGACCATAGACCCAATGACATTGACTACAGACTCTTCCGTTGACCATTGACTCTTGAGTTTACTCTTGACTCCTCAGGTGACCATAGACCCAATGACATTGACTATAGACTCTTCCG
This sequence comes from Anolis carolinensis, assembly GCF_035594765.1. Lineage (NCBI taxonomy): Eukaryota > Metazoa > Chordata > Lepidosauria > Squamata > Anolidae > Anolis > Anolis carolinensis. The sequence goes on from NW_026943867.1 coordinate 61,110, forward strand.
TTGACCATTGACTCTTGAGTTTACCGTTGACTCCTCAGGTGACCATAGACCCAATGACATTGACTACAGACTCTTCCGTTGACCATTCACTCTTGAGTTTACTCTTGACTCCTCAGGTGACCATAGACCCAATGACATTGACTACAGACTCTTCCGTTGACCATTGACTCTTGAGTTTACTCTTGACTCCTCAGGTGACCATAGACCCAATGACATTGACTACAGACTCTTCCGTTGACCATTGACTCTTGAGTTTACTCTTGACTCCTCAGGTGACCATAGACCCAATGACATTGACTATAGACTCTTCCGTTGACCATTGACTCTTGAGTTTACTCTTGACTCCTCAGGTGACCATAGACCCAATGACATTGACTACAGACTCGTCCGTTGACCATTGACTCTTGAGTTTACTCTTGACTCCTCAGGTGACCATAGACCCAATGACATTGACTACAGACTCTTCCGTTGACCATTGACTCTTGAGTTTACTCTTGACTCCTCAGGTGACCATAGACCCAATGACATTGACTACAGACTCTTCCGTTGACCATTGACTCTTGAGTTTACTCTTGACTCCTCAGGTGACCATAGACCCAATGACATTGACTACAGACTCTTCCGTTGACCATTGACTCTTGAGTTTACTCTTGACTCCTCAGGTGACTATAGACCCAATGACATTGACTACAGACTCTTCCGTTGACCATTGACTCTTGAGTTTACTCTTGACTCCTCAGGTGACCATAGACCCAATGACATTGACTACAGACTCTTCCGTTGACCATTGACTCTTGAGTTTACTCTTGACTCCTCAGGTGACCATAGACCCAATGACATTGACTACAGACTCTTCCGTTGACCATTGACTCTTGAGTTTACCGTTGACTCCTCAGGTGACCATAGACCCAATGACATTGACTACAGACTCTTCCGTTGACCATTGACTCTTGAGTTTACTCTTGACTCCTCAGGTGACCATAGACCCAATGACATTGACTATAGACTCTTCCGTTGACCATTGACTCTTGAGTTTACTCTTGACTCCTCAGGTGACCATAGACCCAATGACATTGACTATAGACTCTTCCGTTGACCATTGACTCTTGAGTTTACTCTTGACTCCTCAGGTGACCATAGACCCAATGACATTGACTACAGACTCTTCCGTTGACCATTGACTCTTGAGTTTACCGTTGACTCCTCAGGTGACCATAGACCCAATGACATTGACTACAGACTCTTCCGTTGACCATTGACTCTTGAGTTTACCGTTGACTCCTCAGTTGACCATAGACCCAATGACATTGACTACAGACTCTTCCGTTGACCATTGACTCTTGAGTTTACTCTTGACTCCTCAGGTGACCATAGACCCAATGACATTGACTACAGACTCTTCCGTTGACCATTGACTCTTGAGTTTACTCTTGACTCCTCAGGTGACCATAGACCCAATGACATTGACTACAGACTCTTCCGTTGACCATTGACTCTTGAGTTTACCGTTGACTCCTCAGGTGACCATAGACCCAATGACATTGACTACAGACTCTTCCGTTGACCATTGACTCTTGAGTTTACCGTTGACTCCTCAGGTGACCATAGACCCAATGACATTGACTACAGACTCTTCCGTTGACCATTGACTCTTGAGTTTACCGTTGACTCCTCAGGTGACCATAGACCCAATGACATTGACTACAGACTCTTCCGTTGACCATTGACTCTTGAGTTTACTCTTGACTCCTCAGGTGACCATAGACCCAATGACATTGACTATAGACTCTTCCGTTGACCATTGACTCTTGAGTTTACCGTTGACTCCTCAGGTGACCATAGACCCAATGACATTGACTACAGACTCTTCCGTTGACCATTGACTCTTGAGTTTACCGTTGACTCCTCAGTTGACCATAGACCCAATGACATTGACCACAGACTCTTCCGTTGACCATTGACTCTTGAGTTTACCGTTGACTCCTCAGGTGACCATAGACCCAATGACATTGACTATAGACTCTTCCGTTGACCATTGACTCTTGAGTTTACCGTTGACTCCTCAGTTGACCATAGACCCAATGACATTGACTACAGACTCTTCCGTTGACCATTGACTCTTGAGTTTACCGTTGACTCCTCAGGTGACCATAGACCCAATGACATTGACTACAGACTCTTCCGTTGACCATTGACTCTTGAGTTTACCGTTGACTCCTCAGGTGACCATAGACCCAATGACATTGACTACAGACTCTTCCGTTGACCATTGACTCTTGAGTTTACCGTTGACTCCTCAGGTGACCATAGACCCAATGACATTGACTACAGACTCTTCCGTTGACCATTGACTCTTGAGTTTACCGTTGACTCCTCAGTTGACCATAGACCCAATGACATTGACTACAGACTCTTCCGTTGACCATTGACTCTTGAGTTTACCGTTGACTCCTCAGGTGACCATAGACCCAATGACATTGACTATAGACTCTTCCGTTGACCATTGACTCTTGAGTTTACCGTTGACTCCTCAGTTGACCATAGACCCAATGACATTGACTATAGACTCTTCCGTTGACCATTGACTCTTGAGTTTACCGTTGACTCCTCAGGTGACCATAGACCCAATGACATTGACTACAGACTCTTCCGTTGACCATTGACTCTTGAGTTTACCGTTGACTCCTCAGGTGACCATAGACCCAATGACATTGACTACAGACTCTTCCGTTGACCATTGACTCTTGAGTTTACTCTTGACTCCTCAGGTGACCATAGACCCAATGACATTGACTACAGACTCTTCCGTTGACCATTGACTCTTGAGTTTACCGTTGACTCCTCAGTTGACCATAGACCCAATGACATTGACTACAGACTCTTCCGTTGACCATTGACTCTTGAGTTTACTCTTGACTCCTCAGGTGACCATAGACCCAATGACATTGACTACAGACTCTTCCGTTGACCATTGACTCTTGAGTTTACCGTTGACTCCTCAGGTGACCATAGACCCAATGACATTGACTACAGACTCTTCCGTTGACCATTGACTCTTGAGTTTACTCTTGACTCCTCAGGTGACCATAGACCCAATGACATTGACTACAGACTCTTCCGTTGACCATTGACTCTTGAGTTTACCGTTGACTCCTCAGGTGACCATAGACCCAATGACATTGACTACAGACTCTTCCGTTGACCATTGACTCTTGAGTTTACTCTTGACTCCTCAGGTGACCATAGACCCAATGACATTGACCACAGACTCTTCCGTTGACCATTCACTCTTGAGTTTACCGTTGACTCCTCAGGTGACCATAGACCCAATGACATTGACTACAGACTCTTCCGTTGACCATTGACTCTTGAGTTTACTCTTGACTCCTCAGGTGACCATAGACCCAATGACATTGACTACAGACTCTTCCGTTGACCATTGACTCTTGAGTTTACTCTTGACTCCTCAGGTGACCATAGACCCAATGACATTGACTACAGACTCTTCCGTTGACCATTGACTCTTGAGTTTACTCTTGACTCCTCAGGTGACCATAGACCCAATGACATTGACTACAGACTCTTCCGTTGACCATTGACTCTTGAGTTTACTCTTGACTCCTCAGGTGACCATAGACCCAATGACATTGACCACAGACTCTTCCGTTGACCATTCACTCTTGAGTTTACTCTTGACTCCTCAGGTGACCATAGACCCAATGACATTGACTACAGACTCTTCCGTTGACCATTCACTCTTGAGTTTACTCTTGACTCCTCAGGTGACCATAGACCCAATGACATTGACCACAGACTCTTCCGTTGACCATTCACTCTTGAGTTTACTCTTGACTCCTCAGGTGACCATAGACCCAATGACATTGACTACAGACTCTTCCGTTGACCATTGACTCTTGAGTTTACCGTTGACTCCTCAGGTGACCATAGACCCAATGACATTGACTACAGACTCTTCCGTTGACCATTGACTCTTGAGTTTACTCTTGACTCCTCAGGTGACCATAGACCCAATGACATTGACTACAGACTCTTCCGTTGACCATTGACTCTTGAGTTTACCGTTGACTCCTCAGGTGACCATAGACCCAATGACATTGACTACAGACTCTTCCGTTGACCATTGACTCTTGAGTTTACCGTTGACTCCTCAGGTGACCATAGACCCAATGACATTGACTATAGACTCTTCCGTTGACCATTGACTCTTGAGTTTACCGTTGACTCCTCAGGTGACCATAGACCCAATGACATTGACTACAGACTCTTCCGTTGACCATTGACTCTTGAGTTTACTGTTGACTCCTCAGGTGACCATAGACTCAATGACATTGACTATAGACTCTTCCGTTGACCATTGACTCTTGAGTTTACTGTTGACTCCTCAGGTGACCATAGACCCAATGACATTGACTACAGACTCTTCCGTTGACCATTGACTCTTGAGTTTACTGTTGACTCCTCAGGTGACCATAGACTCAATGACATTGACTATAGACTCTTCCGTTGACCATTGACTCTTGAGTTTACTGTTGACTCCTCAGTTGACCATAGACCCAATGACATTGACTACAGACTCTTCCGTTGACCATTCACTCTTGAGTTTACTCTTGACTCCTCAGTTGACCATAGACCCAATGACATTGACTAGAGACTCTTCCATTGACCATTGACTCTTGAGTTTACTCTTGACTCCTCAGTTGACCATAGACCCAATGACATTGACTACAGACTCTTCCGTTGACCATTCACTCTTGAGTTTACTCTTGACTCCTCAGTTGACCATAGACCCAATGACATTGACTACAGACTCTTCCGTTGACCATTGACTCTTGAGTTTACTCTTGACTCCTCAGTTGACCATAGACCCAATGACATTGACTACAGACTCTTCCGTTGACCATTGACTCTTGAGTTTACCGTTGACTCCTCAGGTGACCATAGACTCAATGACATTGACCACAGACTCTTCCGTTGACCATTGACTCTTGAGTTGACCATTGACTCCTCAGTTGACCATACACCCAATGACATTGACCTCAGACTCTTCCGTTGACCATTGACTCTTGAGTTTACCGTTGACTCCTCAGGTGACCATAGACTCAATGACATTGACTACAGACTCTTCCGTTGACCATTGACTCTTGAGTTTACCGTTGACTCCTCAGGTGACCATACACCCAATGACATTGACCTCAGACTCTTCCGTTGACCATTGACTCTTGAGTTTACCGTTGACTCCTCAGGTGACCATAGACTCAATGACATTGACCACAGACTCTTCCGTTGACCATTGACTCTTGAGTTTACCGTTGACTCCTCAGGTGACCATACACCCAATGACATTGACTACAGACTCTTCCGTTGACCATTGACTCTTGAGTTTACCGTTGACTCCTCAGGTGACCATAGACTCAATGACATTGACTACAGACTCTTCCGTTGACCATTGACTCTTGAGTTTACCGTTGACTCCTCAGGTGACCATAGACCCAATGACATTGACTATAGACTCTTCCGTTGACCATTGACTCTTGAGTTTACTGTTGACTCCTCAGGTGACCATAGACCCAATGACATTGACCTCAGACTCTTCCGTTGACCATTGACTCTTGAGTTTACCGTTGACTCCTCAGGTGACCATAGACCCAATGACATTGACTACAGACTCTTCCGTTGACCATTGACTCTTGAGTTTACTGTTGACTCCTCAGGTGACCATAGACCCAATGACATTGACTACAGACTCTTCCGTTGACCATTGACTCTTGAGTTTACCGTTGACTCCTCAGGTGACCATAGACCCAATGACATTGACTACAGACTCTTCCGTTGACCATTGACTCTTGAGTTTACTGTTGACTCCTCAGGTGACCATAGACCCAATGACATTGACTACAGACTCTTCCGTTGACCATTCACTCTTGAGTTTACTCTTGACTCCTCAGTTGACCATAGACCCAATGACATTGACTACAGACTCTTCCATTGACCATTGACTCTTGAGTTTACTCTTGACTCCTCAGTTGACCATAGACCCAATGACATTGACTACAGACTCTTCCGTTGACCATTCACTCTTGAGTTTACTCTTGACTCCTCAGTTGACCATAGACCCAATGACATTGACTACAGACTCTTCCGTTGACCATTGACTCTTGAGTTTACTCTTGACTCCTCAGTTGACCATAGACCCAATGACATTGACTACAGACTCTTCCGTTGACCATTGACTCTTGAGTTTACCGTTGACTCCTCAGGTGACCATAGACTCAATGACATTGACCACAGACTCTTCCGTTGACCATTGACTCTTGAGTTGACCATTGACTCCTCAGTTGACCATACACCCAATGACATTGACCTCAGACTCTTCCGTTGACCATTGACTCTTGAGTTTACCGTTGACTCCTCAGGTGACCATAGACCCAATGACATTGACTACAGACTCTTCCGTTGACCATTGACTCTTGAGTTTACCGTTGACTCCTCAGGTGACCATAGACTCAATGACATTGACTACAGACTCTTCCGTTGACCATTGACTCTTGAGTTTACCGTTGACTCCTCAGGTGACCATACACCCAATGACATTGACCTCAGACTCTTCCGTTGACCATTGACTCTTGAGTTTACCGTTGACTCCTCAGGTGACCATAGACTCAATGACATTGACTACAGACTCTTCCGTTGACCATTGACTCTTGAGTTTACCGTTGACTCCTCAGGTGACCATAGACTCAATGACATTGACTATAGACTCTTCCGTTGACCATTGACTCTTGAGTTTACCGTTGACTCCTCAGGTGACCATACACCCAATGACATTGACCTCAGACTCTTCCGTTGACCATTGACTCTTGAGTTTACCGTTGACTCCTCAGGTGACCATAGACTCAATGACATTGACTACAGACTCTTCCGTTGACCATTGACTCTTGAGTTTACCGTTGACTCCTCAGGTGACCATAGACTCAATGACATTGACTACAGACTCTTCCGTTGACCATTGACTCTTGAGTTTACCGTTGACTCCTCAGGTGACCATAGACCCAATGACATTGACTATAGACTCTTCCGTTGACCATTGACTCTTGAGTTTACTGTTGACTCCTCAGGTGACCATAGACCCAATGACATTGACCTCAGACTCTTCCGTTGACCATTGACTCTTGAGTTTACCGTTGACTCCTCAGGTGACCATAGACCCAATGACATTGACTACAGACTCTTCCGTTGACCATTGACTCTTGAGTTTACTGTTGACTCCTCAGGTGACCATAGACCCAATGACATTGACTACAGACTCTTCCGTTGACCATTGACTCTTGAGTTTACTATTGACTCCTCAGGTGACCATAGACCCAATGACATTGACTACAGACTCTTCCGTTGACCATTGACTCTTGAGTTTACTGTTGACTCCTCAGGTGACCATAGACCCAATGACATTGACTACAGACTCTTCCGTTGACCATTGACTCTTGAGTTTACTATTGACTCCTCAGGTGACCATAGACCCAATGACATTGACTACAGACTCTTCCGTTGACCATTGACTCTTGAGTTTACTGTTGACTCCTCAGGTGACCATAGACCCAATGACATTGACTACAGACTCTTCCGTTGACCATTGACTCTTGAGTTTACTGTTGACTCCTCAGGTGACCATAGACCCAATGACATTGACTACAGACTCTTCCGTTGACCATTGACTCTTGAGTTTACTATTGACTCCTCAGGTGACCATAGACCCAATGACATTGACTACAGACTCTTCCGTTGACCATTGACTCTTGAGTTTACTGTTGACTCCTCAGGTGACCATAGACCCAATGACATTGACTACAGACTCTTCCGTTGACCATTGACTCTTGAGTTTACTATTGACTCCTCAGGTGACCATAGACCCAATGACATTGACTACAGACTCTTCCGTTGACCATTGACTCTTGAGTTTACTGTTGACTCCTCAGGTGACCATAGACCCAATGACATTGACTACAGACTCTTCCGTTGACCATTGACTCTTGAGTTTACTGTTGACTCCTCAGGTGACCATAGACCCAATGACATTGACTATAGACTCTTCCGTTGACCATTGACTCTTGAGTTTACTGTTGACTCCTCAGGTGACCATAGACCCAATGACATTGACCTCAGACTCTTCCGTTGACCATTGACTCTTGAGTTTACCGTTGACTCCTCAGGTGACCATAGACCCAATGACATTGACTACAGACTCTTCCGTTGACCATTGACTCTTGAGTTTACTGTTGACTCCTCAGGTGACCATAGACCCAATGACATTGACTACAGACTCTTCCGTTGACCATTGACTCTTGAGTTTACTATTGACTCCTCAGGTGACCATAGACCCAATGACATTGACCACAGACTCTTCCGTTGACCATTGACTCTTGAGTTTACCGTTGACTCCTCAGTTGACCATAGACCCAATGACATTGACTACAGACTCTTCCGTTGACCATTGACTCTTGAGTTTACTATTGACTCCTCAGGTGACCATAGACCCAATGACATTGACTACAGACTCTTCCGTTGACCATTGACTCTTGAGTTTACTCTTGACTCCTCAGGTGACCATAGACCCAATGACATTGACCACAGACTCTTCCGTTGACCATTGACTCTTGAGTTTACTGTTGACTCCTCAGTTGACCATAGACCCAATGACATTGACCACAGACTCTTCCGTTGACCATTGACTCTTGAGTTTACTATTGACTCCTCAGGTGACCATAGACCCAATGACATTGACTACAGACTCTTCCGTTGACCATTGACTCTTGAGTTTACCGTTGACTCCTCAGGTGACCATAGACTCAATGACATTGACTACAGACTCTTCCGTTGACCATTGACTCTTGAGTTTACCGTTGACTCCTCAGGTGACCATAGACCCAATGACATTGACTATAGACTCTTCCGTTGACCATTGACTCTTGAGTTTACTGTTGACTCCTCAGGTGACCATAGACCCAATGACATTGACCTCAGACTCTTCCGTTGACCATTGACTCTTGAGTTTACCGTTGACTCCTCAGGTGACCATAGACCCAATGACATTGACTACAGACTCTTCCGTTGACCATTGACTCTTGAGTTTACTGTTGACTCCTCAGGTGACCATAGACCCAATGACATTGACTACAGACTCTTCCGTTGACCATTGACTCTTGAGTTTACTATTGACTCCTCAGGTGACCATAGACCCAATGACATTGACCACAGACTCTTCCGTTGACCATTGACTCTTGAGTTTACCGTTGACTCCTCAGTTGACCATAGACCCAATGACATTGACTACAGACTCTTCCGTTGACCATTGACTCTTGAGTTTACCGTTGACTCCTCAGGTGACCATAGACCCAATGACATTGACTACAGACTCTTCCGTTGACCATTGACTCTTGAGTTTACTCTTGACTCCTCAGGTGACCATAGACCCAATGACATTGACCACAGACTCTTCCGTTGACCATTGACTCTTGAGTTTACTATTGACTCCTCAGGTGCCCATAGACCCAATGACATTGACTACAGACTCTTCCGTTGACCATTGACTCTTGAGTTTACCGTTGACTCCTCAGTTGACCATAGACCCAATGACATTGACTACAGACTCTTCCGTTGACCATTGACTCTTGAGTTTACCGTTGACTCCTCAGGTGACCATAGACTCAATGACATTGACTACAGACTCTTCCGTTGACCATTGACTCTTGAGTTTACCGTTGACTCCTCAGGTGACCATAGACCCAATGACATTGACTATAGACTCTTCCGTTGACCATTGACTCTTGAGTTTACTGTTGACTCCTCAGGTGACCATAGACCCAATGACATTGACCTCAGACTCTTCCGTTGACCATTGACTCTTGAGTTTACTGTTGACTCCTCAGGTGACCATAGACCCAATGACATTGACTACAGACTCTTCCGTTGACCATTGACTCTTGAGTTTACCGTTGACTCCTCAGTTGACCATAGACCCAATGACATTGACCACAGACTCTTCCGTTGACCATTGACTCTTGAGTTTACTGTTGACTCCTCAGGTGACCATAGACCCAATGACATTGACTACAGACTCTTCCGTTGACCATTGACTCTTGAGTTTACTGTTGACTCCTCAGGTGACCATAGACCCAATGACATTGACCACAGACTCTTCCGTTGACCATTGACTCTTGAGTTTACCGTTGACTCCTCAGTTGACCATAGACCCAATGACATTGACTACAGACTCTTCCGTTGACCATTGACTCTTGAGTTTACTATTGACTCCTCAGGTGACCATAGACCCAATGACATTGACTACAGACTCTTCCGTTGACCATTGACTCTTGAGTTTACCGTTGACTCCTCAGGTGACCATAGACCCAATGACATTGACTACAGACTCTTCCGTTGACCATTGACTCTTGAGTTTACCGTTGACTCCTCAGGTGACCATAGACCCAATGACATTGACCACAGACTCTTCCGTTGACCATTGACTCTTGAGTTTACTATTGACTCCTCAGGTGACCATAGACCCAATGACATTGACCACAGACTCTTCCGTTGACCATTGACTCTTGAGTTTACCGTTGACTCCTCAGTTGACCATAGACCCAATGACATTGACTACAGACTCTTCCATTGACCATTGACTCTTGAGTTTACTATTGACTATAATAATAATATATATTATATAATAATATATATAATAATAATATATATTATATAATAATAATATAATATAATAATAATAATAATATAATATAATAATAACTATAAGAATCCAGTGATGTTGTGTCCTGGGAATTATAGTTTCTCTAAGGAGATAATAATCCAACAATGTTGTGTATTGGGAGTTATAGTTTCCCTTTGGACGGATAAGTGTGTCCTGGGACTTATAGTTTCCCTATGTGTGGATAAGAATCCAGTGATATTGGGTCCCGGGAGTTATAGTTTCCCTATGGGCTGATAAGAATACAAAAATATTGGGTCCCGGGAGTTGTAGTTTCCATAGGGATGGTGACTGAAATGCCATTGGATGCCCGTGGGAGTTATAGTTGTCAGGGGACGGTGGGGTGCCGACTGGATTCCAAAATCCATCATCCCGCTCTCGCCTCCTTCTCCAGACTGTATTCCCATGCGGAGAAATCACTCCAACGGTTGATTTACTTTATTTACAGTTTGCCTTTCTCGGCTTCAGAGCATCGCATTCGTTCATAGTCCATCTTCAGCGAGAGCTCAAGCCGAACTCACCACAGATAAGATAAGAAACACATTCCTCAGTCCGGAGGAAGTTCCGACCCCCAAAGGCCTGATAGGTCATAGCAATCACAACAGACTGTCAGTCAAAACTAGCCTGCTGTTAACCATTTCATCACTGAAAAAAAAATACAAATTATTATTCCAATCATTAAATTGGGATCATTTGATAATAATAATAATAATAATAATAATAATAATCTTGGGAGTTATAGTTTCCCAAGAACGGAAGCGTTGTGTTCCTCGATTATTATTCATAATCATTATAATTATTATTCCAATCATTAAGTTGGGATCATTTAATAATAATAATAATAATAATAATAATAATAATAATAATAATAATCATCTTGGGAGTTATAGTTTCCCAAGAACGGAAGCGTTGTGTTCCTCGATTATTATTCATAATCATTATAATTATTATTCCAATCATTAAGTTGGGATCATTTAATAATAATAATAATAATAATAATAATAATAATAATAATAATAATCTTGGGAGTTATAGTTTCCCAAGAACGGAAGCGTTGTGTTCCTCGATTATTATTCATAATCATTATAATTATTATTCCAATCATTAAATTGGGATCATTTAATAATAATAATAATAATAATAATAATAATCTTGGGAGTTATAGTTTCCCAAGAACGGAAGCGTTGTGTTCCTCGATTATTATTCATAATCATTATAATTATTATTCCAATCATTAAATTGGGATCATTTGATAATAATAATAATAATAATAATAATCTTGGGAGTTATAGTTTTCCTTTATTTATTTTTTATTTTTTTGCAGGATCCTCAAAGAAACACGACTGTTTTTTTCCAATGATTTCCAGGTAAAATTTCCAATATATATATATATATATATATATATACTAGCTGTGCCTGGCAAAGTGGTGGTGGTATTGGTTAAAAATTGTTGTGTAATTTTTATTTGACGTTATTTGCAATTTTTTATTAATTTTATTGTAAGTTATATTTTTATTTATTATATTTTATCATTATTTATTTATTATTAGTTTTGTTGTTTTGTGCGTCGCCGTGATGCCATCACTCTTTTATATATATAGATGTTATATATTATTGTATTTATAATATTATGCTAATATTATATATTATTGTATTTATTATATATAATTACTAGCTGTGCCCGGCCACGCATTGCTGTGGCAAAGTGGTGGTGGTATTGGTTAAAAATTGTTGTGTAATTTTTATTTGACGTTATTTGCAATTTTTTATTAATTTTATTGTAAGCCTCCAGGCGGGGAAATAACACACCAGCATTATTATTGAATTACTGTTATATTATCATACATTTTTATAATGTATCTATATATATAAAAGGGTCGGGGATGGACATAACGCAGCGGCATTATTATTATTACCAGCATACATTGTTATAGTTATCATATAGAAATACTTCATTATACATTAATTATATTATATTAAATATTATAACAACTATCTAGCATATCAATAATTATACTTTAATAAATACAATAATAGTAAATATTATACAACATAAAATAATAAATATAACAGATCTAAAATATATATTATAACGAGCTGTGCCCGGCCACGCGTTGCTGTGGCAAAGTGGTGGTGGTATGGGTTAAAAATTGTTTTGTGATTTTTATTTGACGTTATTTGCAATTTTTTATTAATTTTATTGTAAGTTATATTTTTATTTATTATATTTTATTATTTTCTTGTATTATTTTTAGTTATTTTCTGTTGTTATTGTATTTTATTGTATTAATTTTTAGTGGTTTTTATTTTTTTTTATTGGGTTGCTAGGAGACCAAGTGGGAGGAGCTTAGCCTTCTAACTGGCAGCAATTGGATAAAAGCAATTATTCCTCTCTCTCTAATTAGGACTTTATTTTTCTTTTCTTTTTGTTGTATCAACCTAGAGGCGTGGATGATGGGTTGTGTTGTCAAATTTCGAGGTTAGGCGGCCTGTAGTTTTGTTGTTTTGTGCGTCGCCACGATGCCATCACTCTTTTATATATATAGATATATGTATGCGTGTGTACATATATGTGTGTGTGTATTGTATATATTTAAATTTAATTGTATTTATTTATTTACATCTTGGGCCTTGAATGTAAATGTAAATCAATGATGGCACCCTTTGATTTTAATTTTTTAAAATTTTCATTTTTGAACATTTTAAAACATTTTTTCAATATTTTTAGAATTTTACATTAATTTTCTTACTTTTTTATATTATAATTTTTTTTTACACTTTTAATTTTTTTAACATTTTTTACGTTGGTTTTGTTTAATGTATTTAAATGTTTTTTATTTTGTTTTGTCTTTAAATTTTTATTTTGCCTTTTGGTTAAAAAGAATTAAAATAATTAAAATTGTGTATTGTACTTATTTTTATTTTTGTTTATTATTTTATTTTAATTTCTTATTTTGTGTTCATATTATTTCAAGTTTTTATGGTTTAATATTATTTATTTTTATTAGTTTTATATTACATTTTAATTATTTCAATTTTACTTTTTTATTTAATATTATTCATTGTTTATTGTACTTATTTTTATTTTTGTTTATTGATCATTATTTTATTTTAATTTCCTATTTTGCATTCATATTATTTCAATTTTATTTCAATTTTTCTTTTTTCTTTAATATTATTCATTGTTTACTTATTTTTATTTTTGTTCATTATTTATTTTTATTACATTTTATTTTCCATTTTTATATTATTTCAATTTTAATTATTTTAATTTTTCTTTTTTATTTAATATTACTCATTTTACTTATTTTATTTTTGTTCATTATTTTCTATTATTACATTTTATTTTCTTATTATTTGTTCATATTATTTTAATTTTTATTACATTTCATTTTCCATTTTTTATATAATTTCAATTATTTTTATTTTACTTTTTTATTTAATATTAATCATTTTACTTATTTTTATTTTTGTTCTTTATTTTTTATTATTACATTTTATATTCCTATTTTTGGTTCATATTATTTATATTTTATTATTTAAAATTTACTTTTTTAAATATTATTCATTTTACTTATTTTTATTTTGGTTCATTATTTTTTATTATTATTACATTATTTTTTCCTATTATTTTTATTTTTTAAATTTTACTTTTTTTATTTAATATTATTCATTGTTTATTTTACTTATTTTTATTATTATTACATTATTTTTTCCTATTATTTTTATTTTTAAAATTTTACTTTTTTTATTTAATATTATTCATTGTTTATTTTACTTATTTTTATTATTATTACATTTTAATTTCCTATTTTGCGTTCATATTATTATTTTCTTTTTTACTTTTTACATTTTTCGAACCTTTGAATTAAAAACAATGCAAATTACATTCTTTTGAATGCAGTTACTTTGGAAGTAGTGCAAATAGTAATTAGTTACTAACTACTTTTCTAATTTCTTTCCTTTTAGATGCAAAACAGAGAAACAGAAGATAGAAAGTTTGCAAAAAATGTATATATTTTGCAAATTTGTTTAATCCAAGCATATTGCTTGTTTTCAGTGTTGTTTATTTTGCCAAATATTATTTTTTTTGTTTATTATTTGTTTATTTTTATTATTTCTTTGTTGCCAAAAAGTATGGAATTTTATTCCTCTTTAAAAAAATCAAATAAAATTAAATTTTTTTATTAAATTATTAATAATAATTTAATAGAAATAAAGAATAGCTTTAATGGAAATTAAATTAAATTAAATAATTTCATTAAATTGTTATTAATAATTTGATAAAGAATAGTTTTAATGGAAATTAAAGAAAAAAATCATTAAATTATTATTAATAATGTAATAAAAATAGTTTTAATGGAAATTAAAGAAATAATTTTATAAAATGATTACTCATAATTTAATAAAGAATAGTTTTAATGGAAATTAAATTAAAGAAATTATTTCATTAAATTATTAATAATAATTTAATAAATAATAATTTTAATGGAAATTAAATTAAAAAGAAATAATTTCATTAAATTAATAATAATTTTAATGGAAATTGAAATAATTTCATTAAATTATTAATAAAAATAAAGAATAGTTTTAATGGAAATTAAATTAAAGAAATAAAGTTATTAAATTATTAATAATAATTTAATAAAGAATTGTTTTAATGAAAAGTAAATTCGAGAAATCATTTCATTAAATTATTAATAATTTAATAAAGAATAGTCTTGATTGAAATAAAAAATAAAAAATTAAAGAAATAAATGAATAATTTTATTAAATTAATCATAATAGCTAAAAAGATAGTCCTAATTGAAATAAAAATTAAATTAAAGAATAATTTTATTAAATTTATAATAAGAGTTTAATGGATAAAAGAATATTACAAATGTGTTTGGATGGAAATAAAATAATAAAATAATATTAAAATTAAAAGAGAGGAAAAAGAGAGGAATTCAGTCCATTTAAAAGTGTCTTATTTCTTTAAATTATTATTATTTTCAAAGGTCAAAATATTACAATAAAAATAATTATTCGCTTCATTGAAAAGTGTTTCAATTTTTTATTTTAATTGTCCAATTAAAAGATTTTTTTATTATTTTCTATTTTTGTTTGATTTTTTATTATTTTGATTTTACTATTAGATTTTTACAAATATTTTGATTTTTTAAATTCCAAATTTTGCTTTGATTTCTTTTTATTTCTATTGATTTTTAAAATTATATTGATTTTATTATTAGATTTTTGCAAATATTTTGATTATTTTTAAATTCCAAATTTTGATTTCTTTTTATTTCCATTTTTTTCTAAAAAAAAAAAATCATTTTATTATTAGGTTTTATAATATTTTTATTGCACTTTTTTAGTTTTGATTATTTTTATTTCACATCTTTTAATTTTTTTGTTATTTTCAATTTTACCATTGAGTTTGAAACTTTATTATTTTAGTTTCACACTTGCGAATAAAAAATATATATGTATATATAGATTTATTTATTAATCCTTCAATAAAGACTTTGTCTCCTTAAATGGCTTTGTTGCATATTTATTGATAAAATGTTATTTTGCATTATTGCTATTATTTCATATTACGTATTATTATATTACTATAAATATATAT